>NC_059271.1:7667500-7685000 GCF_017591435.1 Portunus trituberculatus | reverse complement strand
CAGTGCCACACACTACTGGATCAAACTCAGAACATTGTCTAGATCAAGTATGCATCAATACACTGATGACAATACACTTATAAACACTACAAACACAACCTTTCCACGTGTTGCTGCCACACATGCACCTTCTCTCCTGCAGTGTTATGACTTGCATTATTATTATCATCAGTAGTGGTAGTTATTTTTTTCTGTGACGGCCATACTGGCAGGGAAGGAGCCAACAGTTCCTGGCAGAGAACACAGGACTTCAACACCAGAGGGAAGGTGATTGGAAAGCATGAGTGCCAGTAAGGCATTAACCTCACTACAATATCCAGCCAATTAGCTTTCTTATTTCAACCATCTGATTAATATTTGACCATATAATGCTAATTACTAATAATAAGACCTCCTTAATGCTAAAAATGACTGTACAAATGTTGTGCATATTACAGGTTGAGTTGAAAGCAATGATATTACTTGCCATTATTTTCAATGAATAAGAAATGGTTCTAAATAAGAATTTTCAGGATACAAATTTCTTGAAGGAATTAAGATCAAGGATTTCATGCAGTTCACACAAGACATCTTGAAATAGAGGAAAGTAATAATTCTAAATAGGGGTTCTCAACCTTTTTCTCATTAAGAACCCAAGTAATCTGACATCGAGCAGAATGTTAATCTAGTGACTGACACTAACTCAATACGCAACGGTACTGCAAAGGATATTAGATCAGCCATCTATGTACCCCTAAAAATCATCTTGTGAATCCTTGGAAGTTTGCAAACCCCAGGTTGAGAACCCCTGTTCTAAACAATTCATTTGAGTGTAAAGAAATCAGCCCATCATACTGGTGCAAATTTACCCAACATTTTGTTAGAGATTTTTCACAATACCAAGTCGTAAAATAACACAGACACGATGTGCTTTGCTATCTTAAACTTCACATCTGGAGTCCAAGGAAAATTATTTTTTTGTGATCAATATAAGGTAATCCTTGGCATACTCCAGCCTGATGTACCTTACCAGGTTTCCAGAGAGTTAGGTGTCTGGACCATTCATGCAAATAGTTCAGCAACCTTACAAGAGTATGTGGATTTGACACGATAACTTCATTGCTAATGGACACTTCACTACTGTCATACATAAACCAGAGAGAGAGAGAGAGAGAGAGAGAGAGAGAGAGAGAGAGAGAGAGAGAGAGAGAGAGAGAGAGAGAGAGAGAGAGAGAGAGAGAGAGAGAGAGAGAGAGAGAGAGAGAGAGAGAGGAAATGAATGTTATATTTCTAAATATGTTTTTGTATTTTAATTCATACTGGAATATCGCATTCCCTAAGAAGACAGAATTCAGAAACCACTGGTCTTGTAAGATGCAACCATAACAACACAGGGAAGCAAACAACAACTGGTAATGCTGGTAGAGAAGAGGTGGGTGAGGAAACCTGTGGTCATCCTTACATCTAATTCATACATTCGTCACAAGTGAGTGGGATTCAGTTTGACAAGGAAATGTCTTCAATCTTCACCTGCATGGGGACTGGCCACAAGTTGGCCTTTTTTTATTTTGTTTTATGTTGCCCTTGGCCAGGTTTCCCCTCCTACATATAAAAAACACTACTGGCCTTGAAGGAAACATGAGCATCAAGAGCAGGAAACAAATATGGAGCAAGAGAGGCACAGGGTGGGTTGCCCATCAGCTGGCAGCCACATATCACTTCAGTACTGCACACAGCAACCCAATGACTCCAATTTTTCTGTCTTTCAGTGTAAGCCATTTCAAAGACCAAACTGTTTTACTTGAAGTTTTCAACTTGTCTGATAGTACTTCCCTCTGAGACAATTAGCAACAGGGCCTCTCTCTCAGGTGCCCCAAACACTATGAAACAATCCAAACTCCTACGTACAGTACTCTAGTCAGGTCAAACAAACCATTTCTGAAGTGCTCCCAAATGCAAAGTTGTCTCATAAAACCTACCTGAACTTTACAGCAGTCAAAATAATCTTGTATTTATAACGAACACTATTTTGAATACTACGTATTATGAATTGTAAAGATTGTGTACACTCTTATTGCAAAGATTTGTCACATTATAAAAATGAATCAAGTGTAGCTTACTTTGAAAGGCGATTTGATGTAGACTTCCACCAACTGTCCCACTACAGGTCTGTGCGCTGCTGGCCTGGAAAGAGTCCCTGGTTACTTTTAACTCCATCAATCACCACCACACACAAATCTGCCAATAAACTTCACACCAAAAATGCAATCATCATAGCTGTTCTCTTTTCCTAAGCAACAAGCCACATTATAGTGAATGTCACACCACAGGAAAATGTTGTTTTCTTACATTAAATACATGAAAAAATGGCTCTTGTGTGACCTCAAAACTATTTCACACACCATCAGACTTTGAAAAATGCCTCAATCAAAAAGAAAAAAAATTGTATTTGAAATTGAGGGCAGCAGATTTCCCTTTAATTCCTTCAGTACCATGATGCATTTCCACATTCATTCTGCTTTACTATTTGGTGATTCTATAAAGCTTCAGAAACTTGTGGGGGATTAAAATAGTGAAGACTCTGGCCATTAATCTTCTGACCTCCACAGACCCTTCCTTATGTCAATAAAATGGTCTAATCATACAGAACTCTGAAGGTAAAAAATGTATCTCAGTATTGAAGGGGTTAAGTTGAGACGGTGTTGTTTCCGCCCCAAGTTGCCTCACTTTCCCGGTGTGTGGAGTGTGTTGTGGTCTCAGTCCTACCCGAAGATCGGTCTATGAGCTCTGAGCTCTCTCCGTAATGGGGAAGACTGGCTGGGTGACCAGCACGCAACCGTGGTGAATTACACACTTACACACACACACACAGAGAGAGAGAGAGAGAGAGAGAGAGAGAGAGAGAGAGAGAGAGAGAGAGAGAGAGAGAGAGAGAGAGAGAGAGAGAGAGAGAGAGAGAGAGAGAGAGAGAGAGAGTCATGAACTATAAATTTGCAACGGAAACTATATAGAACATCAGTCAATTCACCACAGGTCTCACCAGAAAAACATACATTATCTACATTAGAAAAATCATTGGTTGGGTAAAACTAAAACTAAAACTTCAGAGATGCTGTCTGGTGGTCAATGCAACACCACCACTGCTCTCAGCTATAACAGTGACCTTGCATTCTACCAACACCACAATAATTTAAGTCACTCATGGCAACACACACACACAAAGTAAAATTTCATAAGTCCAGTTCCTAACAGATATAATGGCAACACAATAAAGTACACATATGGTTTTATTGGCGCTCCAACCAAGTATACTCTATGTAATTGAAGCCCTGTCAAGAGGTCCACCCCCACCCCCCACTCTATGCACCCCCTCACCCATCAATCAATACTCTCCCTACTGAACGAAACTATTTTTTCTAGTACAGTAGTTTTTTTTCACCGGCTTTGAATGAATCTGAATTTTGTTTCCATCACAAATCAGTAACTTTTTTAAAATTCCCCCTATCCTCTTTCCCTAAAACTCTATCCCCTCAGACCATACTGTATTGCAATGAAAACTGAATAAAGGATTAATATGAAACAGACCAAAATGTGAGAAGAAAATAGTTTCATTATCACAAAGTACCACTAAGTAACACCACTACAGCAAAACCAAAATGTACTGACCCACAAGGTGAGGTGGGTAATCCCTGTGACGCTGCTATGTGTCACTCATTACTTCAAACAAAACAGAGTAACAGTTCCTCATTAAATGAAGAACTGTTACTCTTTTCTTTGAAGTGATGAGTGATACATGGCAGCGTCACAGGGATTATTTGCCTAACCATGTGGGTCAGTACATTTAAGTTTTACTATAGCTGTACATTGCTGCCCGAGCCAACCTATGCAAACTTATCTAATTTAACCAATCCTAATGTAACCTATCCCTAACTCTAACCCTATCATAACCCAGCCTAACACTAACCTAACCTATTTATGGTAATGTAAGCTAACCCAACCCAACCTATAGTCCTGCTCCTCCAACAATGTGGATTGGGTGCGGCTTGTTGGGGAATTCCCGCTGTACAGTGGTGAAGCATGTCTCATAGCCAGTGATGCAGCAGAGTTCTAATAGTAGTAAAACTTTAGCAAATATGGTCAGCAAATATACATACGCATTTAGCCTTAGTATTACAACGTATGAGAGAGCAGTAAACTTATTATTGATAATATATTCATAAGCCTGGCAAGAAACGTGGCATACATATTTTACAGTGTTGCTAAAAAAAATAATATACTTATAAAGAGGTTTCCTTGCGGTTTGGGATGAGTAAATAGTTCCATAGTTGTAATTAGATTATATCGTGAAGGAAAGTACTTTAAAATAAGCTGACATAAGTAAGAAAAAAACTACATTCAAATCTTCACGGCAGCAACACCAATCACGCCCGCCATCCATACAGGTGATGGGAGGTCAGCTGTGGTGTCCTTGACCAGGAAGAAAGAGAGGGGGAGGAAGAGGGAGGGGTAAGAGAGAGGGAGGAAGAGGGAAAGAGGGGGATAGACGAGGGATTAAAGGTATGGCAGCGCTGTCCTCCCGCTATTTCCCATGGGGGCCGCACCCAATCCACATTCTTAGACGAGCAGGACTATAAGCAAACATACCTAATTCAACAAAACTGATCTATCTCAACCTAACCTAATCAAACTTATTTAAGGGGACCGTCCGGTGAAGTTTTTAAGAAAATCGAAAATAAAGAGGTACGTGGGTAATTTTTTTTTTCACTGATAGATGTTTATTACACGGTTAGTTAGTAGTTACCAGCGAATCGACCCATAAATAACTGCATGAAAAATGAAAAATCAATTAAAAAAAAAAATTTTTCCTATAAACTTTTGTCACCAGAGGACAGATTTCAATTTTGCCGGTACGGATATGAAGTATGTGGTATAACAAAACTTTCCATCTCAGAATTTTGACTTTTTTATTTTCATGGCCATTATGATTTTTTTCTTATTTCGATTTTTTTTATATAAAATTATATTGCAGCAAAAAAAAAAAAATAAATAAATAAAAAAAAAAAAAAAAAAAAAAATCCAATTCTAGATGGAAATGTAGCAACTTCATTGAGCTTCAAAATGATACCTCAAAATTGAAAATCCATTGAGAAATGTGGGAGAAGATACAATTTAAATGATAAAAAGTGGAAACAGACAAAAAGGCAAAAAACCCCCAGAGATGTCATTTTTGTCCTCTATGACCCTGTACATTTATTTGGGTTGGATATTTCATGCTCATACACCACCATGTGCATCATATATGCTTTTTAGGCATGTTTAGAGTATTCTGTAACACTCATATGGCACCTGGCCGCCCCTACAATGACTGTAGCCATTAGGAGCTCGAAGGCGAGGGTGTCTCCCATCCATGCATGGTTGGTACAAATTGTAATTTCCACTTGCACCGTTTGTTCAGACATTGTAAGGCAAAAAAGGCAGGTAAAATAGGCTGGATTGTGGCTTGCAAGGTGTGAAATAACGGGCGAGATACTCAATAGATCCTCCTCCCATCGCAGTCACATGGACACTGATATGGAAGGGGAGAGGGTGTGTTCCTGTGTACGCCATAGTACTAAGTTGCCAGCGCCCACCTTTCCTTACCAAAGAAACCATTTTCCATGACTTTTTCTGTGCTTATCATCATCATTTATGGTACAGAGTGTGGGGAGGGGGTAAGCCATGGGCTGCGGTGGGCGTGGCAGGGGCCTTTTTAGTGTATTTCCCCAAAATACTCCATCATTATGTTGCCATATGTTCGGGGATGCTCTGGTGGTGTTTTGGGGATTTTCGATATTTTTCGATACCATGGCCACCAACCTAATTAAACATTAACCCAATGAGGCCTAACCTAGCTAATGTAACACTGTTGAGACGACACACACCGCTGATATGTCTTCCTCACAATAAACTAAATCAACCTAACCTAATTAACCCTCTCAGTACCATGCCACGTTTTCATATTTATTCTGGTTACCATCTGGCAATTTTATGCAGCTTCAGAAACTTACATGGGAATTAAAATAGTGAAGACTCTGGTTATTAATCTTCTAACTTCCATAGACTCTTCGTAATGCAAATAAAATTGCTTATTCATAAAAAAAAATAATAAATAAATAAATAAATTAATAAATTAAAAAAAAATAAAAAATAAAAATATAAATAAATAAAAAAATAAATAAATAAATAAAAAAAAATAAAAAATCTTGGCAAAAATACGTCTCAGTACTGAAAGAGTTAAACGGACCTAATCAAAGCAAACTAGCCTCACCTGACTGACAATGCTAAGAAAGCTATATCAAGTCGTTACTTTATTTCTCTTCACAAAATCTGGCAATACAATGGAAGTAATTGAGGGGACCCTGCCCAGCCACACTTCTTCCATAGACTCATTCAAATATTCCCCTTCTGCCTCCACATAGAGTTCTGATTAGCAAGATTTATTTATCTTTTATATTTTTTCTATTTTATTGGTCAGTGAAAAAAAAAAAAAAAAAAAAAAAAACACAAGTTAGCACATGTTCACACCAGCCTAGATATTAGGAAACACTCATTTGCGGTACACAATACCGGGCTTTGCAATTCCCTCCCCGAGTCTGTTATTACACGTCCCAGCCTCACATCATTCAAATCTGCCTTAGCATCTCATCTTGGGAATCTACTTCTTGAATATTAAGACTAACGAGTCTGTTAATTTACTTTATTTTATTTCATTTATGCAGGAGAGAAGGCCAGCCAAGGGCAACACACACAAAAAAAAAAAAAAATAAATAAATAAATAAATAAATAAATAAAAAAAAAAAAAATAAATAAATAAATAAATAAATAAATAAATAAATAAAAAATAAAAAAGGCCCCACTTGTTATTGCTCATGATGCACTTTCCAGCCCTTTTGTATTGTTAATTTGAGTTATAGAGTACTTGTATTTTTAAGGGCTGGCTGGCACATCAGCAGAGTGGCTTTTTTTGTCCCTTACCAGATTCAGAGGGTCAGGAAGCTCACCCGGTAAGAGAACTGGCATTCCTCAGTCAGTCCATTGCACAACATCCTTCCCCCTCCCCAACCCCACCCCCCAAAAAAAAAAAAAAAAAAAAAAAAAAAAAAAAAAGGAAATCTTTTAAAACCTGTTGTCAGCATTACCAACAATTTGTGGTGAGTATATGTGAGGGTTCAAACCAGGAGAGCTTGAGGGATCTGTAAGTTAGGGCACTCTCATAAAGAAACCATCCCACACGCTCGCCTCAATTCCCAGCTCCTCCACCCACCTGATTTGACGTCACATATATGGAGACACACTATTGGTCAACGAGAGAGAGAGAGAGAGAGAGAGAGAGAGAGAGAGAGAGAGAGAGAGAGAGAGAGAGAGAGAGAGAGAGAACGACAGGAAAGTTGCCAGCCCCCCTCTCTCTCGTTGACCAAAAGCGTGGCTCCATCTGTGACGTCAAATCAGCTGGATGGAGGAGCTGTGAAGAGGAAGCCAAGAATCAAGACAAGCAGACGGGACAGTTTCTTTACAAGTGCCTATATTAGGACGTGTCGATTTAATTGCCAAGCGTAACTGTAACCCTGCAGGAATTTTAGTCATTTTATTGTATAACTGGCAGGGGGGGGGGGAGCGGGAGGTGGTCCAGGTAGTCCACCCCATCCTCTTACGTTAGGTTAAGTTAGCTGATCTTAATGAGGTCCAAGGGGATGGTGGTGGGGATGGGGGGAGGGAGATGTCACAGGTTAGGTTAGGTTTGTTGACTTTAAAGGAGGGTCAATAGGTAAGAGTACGAAGGGGGTTTGGGGTGGGGGGTTGAAAGTATACATTTACCTATAGGCCTAACTTCACACAATTCAGAAAAAAAAGTACACAACACCAAAACACACACACCTTAAGTACACCGAGCCATTGAGGTGCACACAAAACATTTGCCGCCCCCCAACCCAGCCCAACACACAAACAAAAAAAAAAAAAACACACACACACACACATGTACAAACACACACACACAGTAGGCGCCAAATAGGCCTATACACAAAGGCCTCCACAAAACCCGTCATTACCAGCAGTACACAAGCAGGCACACTTATACACCTAACACGCGGGAGTGTACAGGTGTGGGCGCCAACCTCAGCAGGGGCGGGCAGTGGTGAACGGCAGGGGAGGCAGAGGGCGGCAGAGTGGGTGGCTGTGTGTACATTGGCGGCGAGAAGGAGCAGTGAGTAGGCCAGGGCAGTGAGGCTCCAGGAAGGCTGCAGCTCGCCATCACACTGCTGCACCGCGCCCCCCGCCACACTCACGCCACCCCCAACACCTCACGCCCTCAGGAAACCGTGGACAACGACAAGGGTTAGAGGAAATCAGATTTAAACTCACCTACACAAGTACCGATGTCCTTATGGCGGCAAGTAAGATGGCGCCTTTAAATGTAGACAACCGAGATTCTTAAAGCGTATTGTTTATCTTTTAAAATATTAGTTTTAGTGTATTTGTGGTATATATAATAAAATTTAGATATTTAGAATTTTGTAAAGTAAGAAATATATTGATAACTGCTATATATGCCATGTATTATGATTATATTTAAAAGCTCCTTTGACTAAATTCTCATTATTTTTAATTTCAAATAACAATATTCAAAAAATATGCTTCCAGCACAATACCAAACGTTCATTGGTATCAATTCAGCATTGTTAGTGCATATTAACGAGATAGGCAGGGCAGAGCATAGGTGTTTCCATGCAAGTGTGGCTGGGCGCGGGTCGCGAAATGTGAGGATGCCAGTGGCCAGTGGACACCGTGACACCGTCTGCTTTGGCGGGCTTCCTTGTTGCCCAGGTGCCCTGCGCCTGACACGGTGACACCCACAGTGGTGCATGCAGGACTGAGTCAGTTGCACGCCTTGCTGGAAAAGAAAATGAGAAGAGGGATCGGCGTGGAAAATCCGGACGATAGTGGAGAGGATGGAAAGGAAAACAAATAAATAAAAAAAAAATAATAATAATAAGCAACCGAAGAAGGCAAACACAAGTCAAATGAAGACTTTATTAGTGGATAGTTATGGTAAACGATTGAACGAAGTAATGATTAACGCTAAAATAAGTCGTGATGTGCCAAAACACGTCTGTATATGCATATATTAGAACATGCGATGTTACCCTAAAAACAGTATGCGCACGCCACACCACACCACTCCCCTCACGGACCCTCACTCTCAGTCCCCCGGTGATGATGCAACCTTGCCTACACCACCGACTGTCCACCGTCCATCGCTTCCCTTACTGCCCTGCTTTCATTATTGGTGTATTTATTCTTTCCCCATTTTCTTGTCACTGCAGATATTCATTCCAGCTGAAGGTCAGAAATACAGGCCTGCTGGGACTTTTATATTATTTCCTCCCTTGTTTCGTAGTTGTACAGTCAGTGTGCGCAGCGTGCTCAAGGTCATCCCCAGAAAGCGCAGCGCCACGGCCCGATGAGGAATTGCGAGTGGCAACACACCCCTAGCTATCGTGACACCTGCTGGAGACACCCACACCGCGGCAAGGTGAGCACACTGCATACACGGCCACCACACTACAACTCGCTATTAACAGACCCCGAGGCGTGTGCTGAACTGGAATGGTAGAGTGGCAATGCTCCTGTTGTCCCTGCTAGTGAAATACGTGTGTTGTGGTGGTGGTCGTAGCCCCGACAAGGTTATCCCACCCACCGCCTGCCTCTACTGTGGTGAAGGGCGGGATGAGGGATCTGCCTGCCGCCTCATATAAAGTAATTGCCACTCCCGCTCGTTGTTGTGTCGAATGCTCTTCCGCTTCACTAAAACCGCGTAATCTGTCGCTGTTGAAACGAATGAAGTCATTACCTCACTAACCGGTAATTCTGCCTTTACTGTAGTTATTTTCTAGGTTGCGGGGAGAACATAACTCTCTGTCGCATGAAGACGCTCTGTGGTCAGAACTCGGGTCAGACAGCGTGTATGTTGCCTTTATTTCCTTGCTGTAGTCACTTACCTAGCCCAGCGTGCCCTCGGGATCCAGCTGGTATTTATCTGTGGCCTACGATTGAGATTTAGTGGTTTAAAGTGAAACAGGTTGCAAGAAGGAAAAAAAAAAAAAATGATATAGCTGTGTTGTGACGTGACACGGGGAAGCAAGCAATTATCCCAGGGGAGGCATGGTGACAAGGGTGGAGGCGTGGCTTTTTAGATGTGAATTGCTGGTTTCTTTTTTTATTATTGATCGTGTTTTATATTGGATGTTGTTAATGTAATGTAAGAGTTTGTACATCTGCCAGAACTTCGTGCTGGTGTACATACACACACACACTTTTTATTTTTTATTTTTTAGCTATGAAGGTGTGAAAGTTGAGTTCCAGTGGTTTTTAGAGGAATCAGTCACCATTACACTTATATTAAGCTATTCTATAACTCCCCCACCTCTCTCTCTCTCTCTCTCTCAACCTTAAGCAGAAAATTAATTGTTAAAAAAAAAAAAAAGACATGCAGAGCCAGTGAGGAATAGCTCAGAATACAACTAAATTGCCACTCACCACAAAGTGATAAGATCTGGCGAGATGGCATCAAATTGTAACCACTGTTCTCAGTAAACATAGTAGTAATAGTACAGTACCACATGGTCCTTTCTCAAAGTGACGACAACTGAATCCTCTCGTATAGTATGGCGTGTGTGGAATGTTGCTGATGAATTTCCTTAAATTTGTTGAAAAGGTTTGGCCAAGTAATATTGAACTTCAAGACAGTCTACTTCACTCATGCATGAGATGCTTCACCTTAACTGCATTCACTATCAATACTATCTTAACAGGATCACTGTTACTACTACCACTGTTGTTACCCTCACCTTCCTCCACTCATCCACAGTCCCAGGACATTTAGTAGCAGCAGCAGCAGGACAAGGATCAGGATGGTGCGTGCCTGGTACATGGATGACAGCTCGGATGACCAGAGGCTGGAGCATCAACTCACACCACCGAAGTCTGTATCCCTGGAGGAACTGGCCAAGAATACAGGTGTCATATATTACAAGGTGTGTCAATGCATCTCCACGTGTTGTGTAGCATGTACTGAACCTATGCTTGTTCTCTCCAGTCCATTTGACTTACTGTTAATTTTGATTTGATCTAAAAGTTCTTTATTTTGTCTTTCCCTTCTGTGTAAAGGAAAAAATAAATCATTCTAGGAAAATTAATAAAAAATCATGCAAATGTAGGTAAACACCAGAGAAGCTGATACAAAAGCTAGTCCAACTCAACATAACCACTCATGGGGAAAAAAAAAGAAAAAAATTTCCCAATGTACAGATATTTGTGGCATGACCAACATCACAAAGGTGTGTGAAATACTCCATACAATCAGAACATGTAAATTCATTGATTTAAGAATAGAAATATGGTAAGAAAAAAAAAAGTCAGTTTGGAGTAACATTTTCCACTGCTCCATCACCTCCAACCTGTGAGGTAATGACACCCTGACCAGCAGAGGTAACATGCAGCAGCAGCAGCAGCAGCAGCAGGTCTTAGGAATACTGATGATGACATGACTTGGCTGCACCTGGGAGGAAGAGACACAAGAGAGCCAGTAACATTTTTTATCCTATCACGTGAATTTCCACATTAGAGAAAGGAAGGAAATACAGGTTGTTAGAGAGAGTAATAGAGTAATGCACAAGTCACACATCTCATTTTCTCTCCTCCTGTCTTAGTTGGACCCAAAGAAGTATGATGAGGAGGGCAAGCTGAGTCGCATCAAGGAGGAACGCGGCTACAACTACATGGACGTCATACAGGTGTCCCCTGAGAAGATGCATAACTATGAGGAGAGGGTAAGTGGTAGTGGTGGTGGTGGTGGTTTGACCTTAAGCTTTACCATTTCTTTTCTTTTGTGATATTTGTTTCTATACTTTGTACCTTGCTGTTTTTTGTATCCTCATTTATGTACTCTGTTAAATAAACTGTTCAATTGGTGGGGTAGGAAATGGATGGTGCAGAGAAAGAGAGAGGTGGTGGGAGGGGGGGAGGAGTGCTGAATAACATGGATGAGCGAGTAATTAGTCAGGAGGGGCAGAAGGTGTGCAAGGTTGGGGCTGCCACTTGTATGTATATGGTATGCAGCTGTTTAATGTGAAGTGCAAGTGTTTCGTGAAGTGTACAGCTGTAATGAATAAAGTAAGGAAGTTTATTGGTTTGTGGATCTGCTTTTACCGTTTTTTTTTTTTTTTTTTTTTTTATTTATTTATTTTTTTTTTTTTGTGTGTGTGTGTGTGTGTGTGTGTGCACGCACGTGCATGCGTACACACACATAAGTTATCTTGAATTTTTTCTGTTGTCAAACGTGGGACAGAAAATATCTTTGCACATTAAATGTGTCCATTTGTTCTTTCCCACTGTTGATGATGTAGTTTGTTTGTCACACTCACCCACAGATCAAAGTGTTCTTTGAGGAACACCTTCACACAGATGAAGAGATTCGCTTCATCACGGAAGGCTCTGGTTACTTTGACGTGAGAGACCAGGAGGACCACTGGATCAGAATTGAAGTCACACCTGGAGACCTGATCATCCTGCCGGCCGGGATCTACCACCGCTTCACCCTTGACACAAAGGTAGTGTGGCGGACAAAACGCTGCTTGTTCTGCACTCTTGATATCAGGACTATTATGCCCTTTCAGAATATAACTTATACCTTCTCTGTCAAAGCACATTGAGTTTCAGTTTTGGTTTCTTCCTTCCCGTGAACCATTTATCACAGCCTTCATTGCTTTACCATTGCATTCCTTAAGCTTTACCTGACCGCCTTCTTGCAGAACTACATCAAAGCGATGCGTCTGTTCACTGGTGAGCCGGTGTGGACGCCCCACAACCGCCCAGCAGACAACATGGAGGCTCGCAAAAACTACATTCTGCAACAGAGCAAAGGCTTCCTGGTGAAATAGACGTGGAGCATGCCATCAAGGTAACGAGGAGCACCTGGGTAACTAAGACTGGTAGGTAGTAGATCCTTGAGGTACAAAACAGTGGTGTGATGGCAGCTTGGCACAGGATGGCTGGATGTGTCTGATGCCCACTGCTGCTGCTGCTGCTCTAGGCTGTGGACGCCAGACTTCTTGCTGGCCTTTCTGTCAGTTTTGTAAGGAACTTTTGTTAATAATATATATATATATGCAGAGTATATCTTGTTGGTAATTATAGGTCAGTCTATTAGTGCAGTGGATAGTTGACATTTTAAATGAAAGCATTTTGAGTATAAAGATTTATAATTGTAACTAATTTGAAGATTAAATATATTTTAGTGTATGAAGAAAATCTGCCTGGTAGTATATATTATGTGAAAATACATGATTGAGTTAGTAGCTTGAGCTGATGTTATATGGGCATCACTTATGTTGTGGCCTGAAGCTGAAAGCTGTTGCTTGTAAAGCAGAAAAGTACAATTACCTTGGTACAAACCACCACGCTCCCTACATGTGCACACACTGGAGATGTGTTAGAAAGTCTGTATCTGCATCATCTTGAAAGCCACATTTATTTTGAAGATTTGATAAACACCTGCATCCTTACAATGCACAAACAGTGTTACAGATGTAAGACATTATATTGCTGAGCAGTTTTTATCATGTAATGGAATGTTGTAACAGTAAGAAAACACACAATGTAGTGAAAGTATTAGCCATTTGAAAAAATTGTAATCTATAGCAAGCATCTTGGAAAAGAGATACCATCCATGTATCTCTGAATTGAGATCTAATTCACCTTTAATACATGTTTACTTTTGTCAGCTTGTTGAGCCCTCCTGGCTCTTGTGCACAAAATTGTATCGTCACTCTTGCTTATTCCAAGTGCAAAATATACTTTTGGTAGCTTGTTGAATAAAATTGATTTATTTTTTAGCTCATTTCAAAATAGATAACATATTTAACATGATCCAAGACATTCCATAATTATTTCCTTGACCTGTTTTTCTGTAGTCTAAAATTTCATATTACTACATGACTATTTCCCAAACCTGTAGTGTCTTTGTACATCCATGTCCCCCTACAAGTGGCCTTATCACAACAATTAAGTACATGAATTTTCAGCTGTGAAATTGAGCCTAAGTGTTAGTTTGGTAGTACAGTACAGCACATGGCCCTTTGTTGTGGTAAGAGTAGATACCATGGTCTGTGTGGTGAGAGATGCATCTTGTGCTTTTTTATCCCAGGGTTTTTATTGGTGCAATAAATATCTGTGACAAAGATGCCATTGATTTACCTCCAGATCCACCCAGCCCTTCACACCTAATGCATTATTTTTAATGTCCTGGCCTATAGTACCAGTAGGTAACTGGAAGAGTATTGGAAGCGCTGTTCAGCTTTCACCCATTAGTGGCACGCAATTTTATTTATAGTGGTATCCATGTTAGG
Source organism: Portunus trituberculatus (assembly GCF_017591435.1). Classification (NCBI taxonomy): domain Eukaryota; kingdom Metazoa; phylum Arthropoda; class Malacostraca; order Decapoda; family Portunidae; genus Portunus; species Portunus trituberculatus. The sequence continues at coordinate 7,670,577 of NC_059271.1, read as the reverse complement.
GCCCATATCACCACCAAAGCACATCTTTGGTGTAACCACCTGAACATGTAGGTAACTTTAAACCACTAGACAAATCGCAAAGTATCAAAGTGGACGTCTGCCTGATCCCACGCTCACCACCTTATCCATTACGTCACCGCCTCCATAAACAGAAGTATTGTTCAACACAGCACCAAATAAAGAACTGCTATGAAGAAAGCAAGATGAAAATGGAAATGACATGCAAGCATCCATTCAAACAGATGAATATGAGAGAGAGAGAGAGAGAGAGAAATACTTACTATCCACATAGTCACATTCACACATTACATGTTCAAATTATGCAAAAGTAATTTGTATATTAATAGTCATAATCTTAACAGTTTATGGTACAGGGAACTGATAAGCCAGACACCCACCTTTACATGGGGTCATTGACTGGAGTGGTGTCCTTCAACCCACTAAGACACAGTGAAGTTGACAGGAGCAAGAGGACACTAAGATGCTGCTAACCCACAAGGAAAGGGTTCAATAAAGATTAGTACAGGATAGATATTAATTATTTGAGAGGAGCACATGGAGTGATAAAATGGGAGGGTGAGATACTGAATGTGCATCATATGTGGTAAAACCACCAGTGCAAAGCAAGCAGATTTTAGAGTAGTGAGATAAGTGATAAGCAATACACCAAGATAATATGGATATAATGAAAGGATGAAGAAAGTGTGTGAATCAACTTCCTCTGTGCCCTCTTGTCTGTAAAGGACAAGTCCATATTATAAATACAGTCAGTGACATTCTTGGTTCACATTTGTGCATCACATTGCACAAACTAGCAACTCACTACGTAGCTACATGGCACCTTAGGTTAGTCACTTGTATGGTTTTTGGAAGCAGAGAATAATAGATTCAGTGTTTGACAGGTTGACAAAGGGAAAAGTAATCTTCTATGACCACTCCTTTCAGTGAACAAAACAACTGTGTTTTAAACAGTGTTTTACTGAGATGATATGCAGTGCCTGGAGAATGTATAGGCCACAATTGCAAAGTACCAATGTTGGAGTTTCACTACAATGATGAAATGGATAGAAAAATAATCTGAATAACTATCAGCAGTGAAAAGACTGAGTGTGATAGTGAAGATAAAGGAGTGGTGATGGATATGAAGATGCCCCTCACCATACACATGGTGGTGGGGTGCCCCAGAATGTTTGATATTTTCCATCTGTTTAGCTGTAAGTGAAGATAATCCTTTACTTGTCTCTTGATTGTATGTAAGGCATTTTCCAACCTGATACTATGTCCTCCAAGAAGTGAGCCAAGCAGAAGGTGGGATTAACAACACTGTCATCCTGGAAGTCCACTTTAATATTGTTAGTCACTGACTTCTTTAAGAATAAACTAATATAAAGCAAAACACAAAAGGTCCCTTTGCAGTGATTAAAAATAACATTATTCATAATAATAATAATAATAATAATAATAATAATAATAATAATGATAATAATAATGGACAAAAATAAAAATAACAATAACAGACAACACAATATAACTCTACCATAGTGCTTCAGTGTGTTCATAGATACTATAGGAAAAAATCTTTCAACACATATATCCTGTTCTTTCTGCATATAGACAACACCTAGTACTCTCCTGCCCTGGCCGACCTCCTTAACCAACAGCCGACGCGATGACCTCAGAAACCTCGGGGTCGTCGGAGCGAACAGTCAGCTGCATGGTGACCCCGTCCGCCAGGGCAAGCTTGGCCCGCACCAGCACCTCATGACCGCCTCGGTAGGTGCCTGTCAGGAGGAAGGGAGAGGTGTTAACTGAGGATGGGGAAAAGAAATAAAAAAAGATTGTATTAAGTGGTGATGGGGCAAGGAAATAGAAAAGACAGTGCATTAAAAGGGGATGGGAAAAGGAAATAGAAAAGACTAAGTTAAGTGGAGATGTAGAAAGAAAATAAAGTGGTGAGGGTGGCAGGGGCAGGTAGGAGAGAAACGCAATACATTTACACCTTTCATTCTTTTGGCTAACTCTCTTGACCCTGTTTGGGAACTAGCATCTCAGTGGGCCCTTTCTTGCATAAATGTTTTTGTTGCCCTTAGCTGGTTTTCCCCTTAAAAAAAGAGAGAGAGAGAGAGAGAGAGAGAGAGTATTTATTCTCTTCAATACCTCCCACCCTCTCCTTGAGTCCAATCCATCACATAACTCTGTTCTACCTAGTCAGTCAACACATTCGAACATCACTTCTCTGCAACTCTTCCCTTCTCCACTTTCTCAGACACGATCTCCATTACCTTCAGTGCTGCCCATGTTACAAAAAGCAGTTGGAAGAATGGAAGCTTTCAAAATACAGGCACCAGCATTAGCAGCAGACACCACCCACACATCATATCCCACCTGCAAGGTATAGGGTGTGGGAGCTCTTGCCCTCTGGAATGCGGTCGGATCGGTCACAAGGATGCATGCCAAGAAACTGTGTAATCTGCGTCACTGCCTCCTCCAGAGTGCTCATGGCAGACAAGGCAAAGGTGTCCTCCAGCTCATTGGTGGCTCCCAGCTCCTCCCAGCCAGCTGCAAAGTTGCTGCGTGCTGCTCGCTGCACGTGGTCTGCCACACTGATCTCCACGTCTTCCAGCTGTGGCACAATGAAAAAAGTTGAAAAAAATATGAAGGCTGTCAGTTTTATGAGATGACTAATGAAACCTCACAAAATACACATTCATAAACAAATACATAAATCAGCAATCATACAATCACCACCACCACCACACCCTCTAACAACATACAAACACCACTGTACAAACAACATAACACACTGCACTGTCACCCTCAATCACCACCACCACCACACCTCATCACCCATCACACCAAGTCACACTACAGTATCCCTCTAACAACACACAAACACCACTGTACAAGCAACATAATACACTGCGCTGTCACCCTCAGTCACCGTCACCACCACCACCACTTCACTGCCACTCCTCACCGTGTAGTCATCTTCATAGCCTTCATCTGTGTCAGGCTCCCCAGTGGCTGGATCACAGTCCCTGACGGTGAACTTGAGGGTGGCCGAGAGGGTGCCTGGG
>NC_059271.1:7635000-7662500 GCF_017591435.1 Portunus trituberculatus | reverse complement strand
ACCAACCCATATCCATCCCACCTGCCATCCAACCACACAGCAGATAGACACACTCACCTCCAGGATGACTCTGTTGTACACAAAGCGGATGTATCTGGATGGTTGGCGGGTGCGTGGTCCCTCCCGCCCCAGCAGGTGGATGATGCGCACGGCCAGGGTGGTGTGCTCACAGTCCTCAATGAACTCGCACAGATGGTCCAGCCCTGTGTGAAGAGGCAAAAGATGATCTGATGACTTGTGCTCACTACTATTGTCTCTTTCTAACTCAGAGCTTCACATCTAAAGCAAGTGTATAGTTTAAATATCTTATTTTTCATTTATCATTATTTTTTTTCATGATTCTGGGTAAATATATTCTAGTCTCACCCTTCTCCTTGGCCTCAGGGTTGTCCTCAATGATGGTGATGATGGTGCTGGCAATGGCCTCTTTGTAGGGCAAACCTCCCTCGTTGCGCAGCATGTCCGCCAGCTGGCCCATCAGCACCGCCTGCTTTCTTGGGTACTTCAGTGCAAGGGAACGCAGTGCCTGCAGGTCGAGAGGAACACCATAATGGTAGCTAAATAAAGATCATAGGATATTCCGATAGTATTCCCCTCCATAATGCTGCATTCGTGTCCCCTCCACACACACACCATAAACCACTAGGCTAGTATACTAGTCTTAAGCCTCCCCCCAATCCCCATATGTATATTTTCAGTATGTATGTACTGCAATTCCTAATAAACCGTATATTACATATTACTATTATTATTATCATTATTACACACACACACACACACACACTGACAGGACACATACCTCCACCACCACAATCTTGAACTCATCTGATATGTCATTGAGGAAGGAGGAGATGGACTTCATGAGGCGGTCCACGGAGCCTTCTGAGCCTGTCTTGAGCAGCGTGGTGATGGCTAGAGTGGCAATGGACCGGTTCACATCCTGAATCAGGTTTTCCAGGTCCAGGTTGCATGCAGTGACAGCGTTGGGGTGCGTCATTGCCACCTTGCTCAGGGTGCGCACTGCTGCAAACCTGTATGAGAAAATGCAAGTCTCTTTTTCACAGTGACACAGACTAGTAAAATAAAAAGAGAAGCTTCACAAAAACACAAGTAACAAGATGAACAGCCATGGGTACAGCCACACACCAGCCACTGCACCATGGAGGTCCTCAGTAGTGTCCCAGCCTGCAGATCACTAATGGCTTTACTGTTACTTTCCACATGTATATGGTAATTTCGGTGAAAAGATTAAGTCTGACATACTTACACTCATTATGAAAGATGTGTTCAGATGAGAAAGTGCATTTGTTACACGATGCTTCATAATACAACTAATAGGAAAACATTTTCAATCTTACATCAAGCTGCATCTCTCTTGATGTAGTGCCTTATAGGTCTACAACACAGTGAAGCTGTTGCTGTAATCTACAACACATCTATTTGTCTGTGAGCTGAGGCCTCACCTAAGGGTTGGCTTGGGGCTGGACAGGAAGAGTTGCAGCACAGAGATGGCCGGGGGAAGGTCCCTGGCCGAGGAGCGCTTGAGGGAGACGATGGCGTTGGCCGCCTCGTAGGTCACCATCTCGGCCTTGTGGCGCAGCATGGACTCCAGGAAGTCTGAGAGTCGGGAGTCATAGCCAATCTCATCCTCTTCAATGAGCCGGGCAACAATACGTATCTGGGCAGGAGGGTGAAGGAAGCATTACTCATCTGGCTCGCATACATACACTAGGCTGTCCTCACTCTGTCTGGTCTCCAACACCTGCTCCTACCTCTCTCTTTCCTCATGCACCGCTATTTCCAAGCCTTGATATTTTATAGCAGCTGAATTACTGTAAACTGGCTCCACACAAACAAATCACTAAAGTTTTGTTGCATTCTTCTTAAAAAAATCAATGTCTTATTTGTTTAATTTGTTTACCATCACTCATAATAATGTTTATATATCTATTAACAGTAATCTTTAAATAACAACTATTATCAACACAATTATATTACATTCAAATACAATACAAATGAAACCCAACAACAACAACAATAATAGCAGCAGCCATAATAATAATAATAATAATAATAATAATAATAATAATAATAATAATAATAATAATAATAATAATAATAATAATAATAATAATAACAGCAGCAGCCATAAATACTACTGCTGTCACAGGCTACAGCAGTCACCATCACCAGCACCCACCAGGAGACAGATAGCGTAGGGTGAGCGCAGGCTGGAGGAGGTAAGCTTGGACACCAGCTTGGTCACGGCCAGCTTGTCTGACTTGCGGAGCTGGTGCAGCACCCCCAGCGCGTGGAACTGCACCATCACACTGAAACACCACCACCATACATGTTACTGCTCACTCACCAAGACAGCTTCACCACTACACACCACGCTGCCTCTCTTTCCTGTTTTCTGCACCACCAACATCTCACCACTCACCAGTCAGAACTGAGAGCCTCCTGCACCTCAGAGACCCAGCGCTTCACCACCTCTGGAGACTCCTTCAGGATGTGGCGGCAGGACACCAGGGCAGCACTGCTCACCCCCGGCGCCCGGTCCACGATGGCCTGCTTCATGTAGCGGTCAATGGCCTGCATCATGGACGCCTGCAGGGGGAGGAGAGGAAGGCAAGGGTGAATGTCAGGTTTTTTTTTTTTTTTTCAATTTTTTTATTTCACTTTATTTATTTATTTTCTCTATGCAGGAGGGAAACCATCCAAGGAAAAAAAAGCCCACTTGAGATGCTGGTTCCCTTAAACAGTAAAGAATTAGCCAAAATTAAGGAGCAAATGTCTTGAAACCTCCCTATTAAAAGAAGTCAAGTCGTAGAAAGATGGAAATACAGAGGCAGGCAGGGAGTGAAGTGATGTCATTAGAAATCTTGTGGCATTACTATTAATGATATATAGTTTTGGATTTTGAAAATGTAGAAGAATACTAGCAACATTAAATAAGGTAAAAAGCAATAAATATAAGGTGCAGTTCAAATCTTAAAGGAATAAAAGAATATAGTACACCAAAAAGAACAACTGTGGTGAATAATTTGATACGAGAGAGAGAGAGAGAGAGAGAGAGAGAGAGAGAGAGAGAGAGAGAGAGAGAGAGAAAGACATGGTGTGGGTGTGTAAATGACAGTATGGATAAGTAAATGAATGAGTGGATAAATGAATTAGTCAGTGAATGAATGAATGGATGGATGGATGAATGAATGAATGAATGAATATGTAAGGTTTTCGAGTTAGAGGGGATGTGGTTAGCCAATGAATATATGACTTAGTGAATGAGTGACAATAAGTGTAGGAAAGAATTCTAGTTAATGAGCAAAGGTGTGTGTGTGTGTGTGTGTGTGTGTGTGTGTGTGTGTGTGTGTGTGTGTGTGTGTGTGTGTGTGTGTGTGTGTGTGTGTGTGTGTGATCCTTACATCAGTGATCCTGCAGAGGGCACGGATGGAGGGTGCCCGGTACTGGTCCTCCCGGCCGGTCATATCCTTGGTGAGGGAGGAGGTGACGATGATAGTGTCCTCGGCAATGTTGCACAGCTCCTGCAGGACGGCCGGAAAGGAAGGGAAGGGTGGGTTAATCTACTGTACTAGAACTAGCTTTGGTTCCCACTTAAAACATCACCATTACAGCAAAAGGTTCAATTCCTTGCACTACTGAATAAGTGATCCCTTTGACATAAACGAGACACCAATTTATACTCGTCTTAAATAATTTTGTAGCATTAGAAAAATAAAATAAATGCTTTTGTTTTGTCTTCTCCCATACATGTAAACAATCCTTAGACTGAAGGTTAATAAAAAATTACCATAACATTATATGCAAGAGTTGAAAACCAGCATACACACACACACACACACACTGCGTAGTGTAGTGGTTAGCTCACAATCGAGAGGGTCTGGGTTCGAGTCCCGGGAAGCGGCGAGGCAAATGGGCAAGCCTCTTAATGTGTGGCCCCTGTTCACCTAGCAGTAATAGGTACAGGATGTAACTTGAGGGGTTGTGGCCTCGCTTTCCTGGTGTGTGGAGTGTGATGTGGTCTCAGTCCTACCCGAAGATTGGTCTATGAGCTCTGAGCTCAATCCATAATGGGGAAGACTGGCTGGGTGACCAGCAGGCGACCAAGGTGAATTACACACACACACACACACACACACACACACACACACACACACACACTTCCTTCCTATTACTACTACAACACATAGACACAAGGAAACATATAGACTGACAGACTGGAGAGACAGACGGACAGACAAATGGACACACACACACACACACACACAGAGAGAGAGAGAGAGAGAGAGAGAGAGAGAGAGAGAGAGAGAGAGAGAGAGAGAGAGAGAGAGAGAGAGAGAGAGAGAGAGAGAGAGAGAGAGAGAGAGAGAGAGAGAGAGAGAGAGAGAGAGAGACATACCTTGATGCCGAGGTAGACGAGTCGGCGCAGCACCAGGTCATTGCTCTGGAACAGCTTGGTCATGGCGAAGAAGGCATCGGTGGCCTCCTTGGTGGCCAGCGTCTCGCCCTGGTTCAGCAGGTACAAGATCTTGGTGAGGACATGTGTGCTACGCTTCACGTTCACCGGCGTCTCGTTGAACACCCTCGCCTCCTGCAGCACAGACGTCTTGTCCGTGCTGTGGTATGGGTTCCCGCCCCCTGTGTGCACCAAGACCAGGCCGGGTGAGTTGTGCAGTGCTCAGTGAGGCAGCAAGGTACTCATACTCATGGCTTGCACTGTGCCTCAATGCATGAATTAATGACACACAACTCATTTACTATTCTAATAAACATCAATACCGGCAAATACAGCTTATGAGTGATATTCTTAGAAAAAATTATTATCAACCAAAAATAACAGATTTAGCTATTCTGTATTGCCAGAAACTTGCATCACACTGAGAAAGAAGAATGATGTGATCTTAATCATACACAAACAAGATTTCACAAAATAAGGAAAACATTGTCACAAATGTGTACACATATCTATACATCATAAATACTGCTTGAATATAAACATTCTGAAGGCATCACTGAACACATGAAACTTTGATTGCATGAAAATTTTGTTACAACTTGAGAATGATCTGCAACTGATGTGTTTGTGGTGTAAAGCCAGCCACTCCAACATAATGGAGGCCTTGAGGAGCTGCTACGTAATGAACAGGTGGCACAAGCAGTGTTCCAAGTTGACCTGAACACTGACCACTACAGAACACTCAACACCTGAGATCCATGTTGCCTGCAGGATGTGATTCAAGTACCACATTACCACATCTGTCAGTACATTAGACATGATCCTAAATCTCTGAGGAACAAGAGAATGAGGGAAGCTGTAAGAAGTCATCAGGCTTCTTGGGCAAATAGTGTCTTGAAACCTCCCTCTTGAAAGAGTTCCAGTTATAGGAAGGAGGAAATACAGAACTAAGCAGGGAGTACCAGAATTTATCATAGGAAAGAGTGAATGAGCGAGAATGCTGGTTAATTGTTATATTATAGATGGACAGAATAGAGGTGGATGAAATTATTATCCAAGTCTTGAGCAATGAGGCTGAGGGGGGAAGGGGAGGGACACAATTAGCAAGATTAGATGAACAGTACAGTATGCCCCTGCATTTAGCGAATTTCAGCTTGGCGAAATTCACTTTAGGTGGTAGGATGGCCATGGACCACTGAGTTCACACTTGGCGATTTAAATTCAAACTTGGCGGTCCCCTGGCGCCCGGACAGCGAACCACGCAGCTCCCTGGTGACATCAGACCTCTCTCTATACCTATCAGGACAGTGTGAGAGTCCCTTTCAGCCATTTTGTTTGTGCTACCCTCTATTCTACTAGCATGGGAACGAACTCTGGGGATTTACCACCAACATGGCCTCTACCAGTGCAACAGGTGGTACTGGTGGGGTCAGGACAATGGTGGTGGCAGTAAGGATGAAAGTGGGTGAGGGAAACGGGTGGAAAAACAGGCATTACAGCCTTTATATCATGTCTTATTAGCTTTATTTATTGTTTATTGGTCTGTTTTATACATGTGTTCTAATATGTGAAGGCAAAAGATTTTATTTCAGCTCAGAAGATGGTATTTTAGGGATCAAAAGAGGACTCTGGCAATAACCAAAGACTGATTGAGGCATTCTTTAGGCAATTTATATGGTATAAAGAACTTGTACTTGGTGAAATTCGCATTTGGCGGTAATTAATTCGCCACGTGCGGAGGCTTACTGTAGTGTGAAAATAGAAGATAGCAAGAGATGCAAAACTGGCAATGAGAGGGAGGCTTGAAGACAGTTTGTTAGAGGAAAATAGTTGATAAGATGAAAAGCTTTTGATCACACTGTCTAAAAGAATGGTAAGAGTGGAACCCCATCATACATGTGAAGCATACTCTATATATATGGGCAGGTTTGGTCCACATACAGTTATCAGTTAGCAGCTAGAGGCAAGAAAAACTGGTTGAAACAGCTTAGAACACCTAACTTCATGAAAGGTGTTTCAGGTAAATTGGGGTACAAATGCTGGCACACGAGGGCACCAGACAATGTGACCCAGACTGACAAGCTACTGACTGGAGTGATGACCAAGGCATGTGCAGCAGCAGCTTTGATATAAGTGAGGAAATGAGAAGGATGGGGGCATTGCATAGAATTATATAAAAGAGTAAAGCTGAACTAAAGAAAAGATTCGTTCTGTAATCAAGTAATTAATATGTAATTGGTTAATGTTTACTACAAGTCCTAGTCATGACAAGACTACACGTTGTGGTTATGTATTCACCGTGTTTTATGTTTGTAAAGTCTATATTTGCGGGGTCAGCTATTATTGACTCACATTAATGCCTTTGAAAACAAACACATCGCGTCAGAAACAGTTAGGTTAGGTGAGATCGTTTGCTTTGGTTATGTTGGTCAGGGATACTTTAATAAACTGAATTTTACATTTCCTGAAGAAATGTAAGGAGACAAATGGCCATATTTGGCAAAGGACGGATCTGTTGTCATTTCTAGGTAAATTTATAGTTCAATACAATATCGCCTATCTCACCATCACCCCCTAACACCTCCAACAAGCTTGGGGGCCTTTGGGGAATTGGGGGTTTTGGGTGGGGGAGGCATATATGAGTAATATATGGTGGCCACGGCTGAACTGAGCACACAGGAGTCTTTGTGCACCTGTCTGCCCAGCTTGCCACAGCTCGACAGACACAGCACATTCCCGGACCTATTGCAGTGTTATCATTCATTTGCGGCCGGTAGTGTACTTATTGGAATTGTTGTAAATAGTAACAACCTAAGGGTGGCCAAAACCATCTATAGTTTATTGTACGAAATTATGGTAGAACCTTTTTTTTTTTTTAACAATTGGAATGAACTGCCCTAATATGTAATAATCGCAGTCTCTCTTTCTTTCTTTTTAAGCTTGAAATTAGTCTACACAAAGCCTGAAGCATTCAGGATTTCACTACACCTTACATATCAAACATTGACAAACACATATTCCTCAACGCTGCCACCAACACACACATGGACCAGCTCAAGCCCAGCCTCGGGGCCTCCTCCACAACACACTGTGACCAACTGCACGAGATGCCATCAACACTCATTTTATTACAATAGTATCCAAAAATAATCCTGTCTCTATGTTCTCTTTCCACACAGCTGCTCCTGACGCCTGGACAATCTGTGGTGAGTAAACACAACAAATACAGGAAAAGGAAGCATTATCACAACCACAACTGTTAATGTTTGTCAATGATTTGGGTCGAGGGAGGGAGGGAGGTCCGCCATAACACCTCTCCCTCTAAGTTGGCGCCATCACATCCCCTGCAAACACTGATGGAGGTGTGCACGGGTAATAGACACCACTCAAGGCACTCACCATCCTCCTCGTCCTTTTTAATTTGCTTGAAGGAGCCGATCATGACGTGCCGCCCCGGTCAGCTGTCAGTGTTGTTGTGGCCACGTCCACCCTGCCGGCGCGATGGTTCTTTCTCCCTGGCCTAACACTTAATACATTACAATAAATAGTCTAAATCAACCTCTGTTGCTGAACATGCTGTGTTTAATTGTTTGTAGGTTTATATATATATATATATATATATATATATATATATATATATATATATATATATATATATATATATATATATATATATATATATATATATATATACAATTTAAAGCAAAGCAATAACAAACTGGATATTTTATACGTTTAATACATTTAGCTATTTATTCGTTAGTTTATTTGTTGATCTATTTTCAGTAATGGGGAAATTTGGGAAAAGGAGGATGAAGAGGATAGGCTATAACGGTACTGCCTTCAGGGCGACGAGAGGAGAATGGGGAAAAGAGGGAGAGAAATGCAATAAAAAAATGATGCAAGGAAAGGAAAGGTGACCGAGAGAAGAGGGAACTGACATACTTGACTAGTTGTCTGGCGGTTGACACAGACCACTGATCAATGACACCACAGCTGCGTAATACTCTCTACTAAGACAAAACTATCAGTCATAGAAGAAAAGAAAGATCATTATTACTAGAGACAACAATACACTAACAAAGTCCATGGAGGCGTGTCTAAAGATTTATATCAATTCCTTTTCACAGGCAAGGGCGGGAGAGAGGGGGAAGGGATACAGGAAAGGCAGACATTCCTGATTCCTTCGGTCAGCAGTGCAGGGAGGCAAGAAGCACGGGTAACATTATCTATTGAATGGCATGTTAGGAAAGAAGTAAATTGACAGTATAAATAAAGGAGGAAGGTGTGAGGAGAAGAAGGAGGGCGAGCCGTTATAAAGGCGAACAGCTGTGACAGTGTGATGTAAACAGAACCACGTAAAAATAACTGTATAGACGCAGCTGGTAAGGAGCCCTACCATGTGACCTTCCCGGGAGCCCTACTATCAGCACATCTTGGGAAGGAAGAGGAGAGAGGCACAGGTGGAGAGACTAGAGGCAACCCCAGCCAGTCAGTTACGTGAAGCACCAGTTTACTCTTGCCCGTCTCATCGTGTCTCGGTGCTGGCTCCTGGCTCTCCTGGCTCCTGAGGGCGTGTAGTGTCAGCAGTGCCCACACCTACCAAGTCAGGTATACTAAGCACGTAGCATTGACAACTCGTATTTTTTTTTTTTTATATATATATAATTGCGTGCTATTTATTCATTATTTATTTATCATTTTTATATTATTTCTTTTCTGGGTAAACCTCCAGAGTTTCACCACCTTGTCCTTTCTGAACGAAACAAATTTTTTTCTGGTAGATTTCGGCTTGCTTTTAATTTAGATTCCACTTGTTTTTTGGCGCAAATCAACCAATTTTTTTACAGCCCCGAAACATATGATTTGCATAAAAACAACAACTGGTAAATTAATTAAAAACAAGCCGAAATCTACCAGAAATAAATCAGTTTCGTCCAGAAAAGAACCTTATCTAACCTAACCTAACCTAACCTACCTGCTTTTGAGGAACTCGTAAAATCTGCCGATGCCCTTGAAATAATCGTAGCTACAACCTTCACACTGGGACATCTTGCTCTAAACTGATTTGAAATGCATAGTGCGAGCCTCACGGGCCGTTGTGATTGGTGGAAATAATTTTGCTTTTTTTTTTCATTATCCGCCGCTTCAGTTTCAAAGAACAGAACCAATCAGCGTAAACAATTAAGACAATGGTATGTCACAGAACCCACCGAGCTGCCGCGAGCGCATCACGGCATCAGTGTGCAACAGGGTTTGATGCGGGAGGCTATTGTTACGGCTGATCAACAAAACACGCTTAAATCTTAAAAAATCTGTGTCGCCATTATAAAAGGTTGCACCTAGTATATATGGGGTTCAAATTACTCGTAATGAGGAGCTCTATCTCTTGAGGTGGATAAAAAACACGTAGCTGATTGTGGTGAAACTGGAGTAATACCCTTTTCTGGGTTTTCTTGCTTTCTCTATCAATGCATTCATAACCTTATAGTTCTATGGCACTGTCGTAATATGCAGATCCCTCCAGCTCTCCTCGTTTCCTTGCTCCCCTTTGCAGCTCTTTCTTTTTTTGTTTTTTATTTATTTCTTTTTTTTTATGCAGGAGAGGAAACTGTCCAATGGCAACAAAAAATGGGAAAGAAAATGCCCACTGGGTTGCCAGTTCTCTTAAAGTTTATTAGAATTATCCAGAAGTGATGGACAAATGTCTTCAAACCTCCTAGGGAAAGAGGAAGAGAAAAGTGATAATATATGGAGGAAATGGAATTGAAACAGGAGATAGAAAGAAAAATTATTAACAAATAGAGGAATAGAAGGAAGTGGGAATGAAAATATGATAATGAATCAGGTAATAGGGGATGGGGATAATGAATAAGGGAGGAATGGGAATAAAACAGGAGATGGAGGAAAACTAGAGAAAGAGGGATGAATGAGAATAAAACTTAGGGAGATAAAAGGAATAAGGGAATAATAAATGGGGAAAGCACTTTTACATTGCAAAACAGATGTGTTTTTATACCCTACATTCATACAGGTAATTTAAAAGGAAGTCACTGACCTAATATTATAATTTCTTCCTATTCCCTTATTCATTATCACATTTTCATTCCCATTTCCTCCTATTCCTCTATCTGTTCTCCATTTTTCTTTCTATCCTGTTTCAATCCCATTGCCTCCATTTATTATTTCTTTTCTCTCTCTTTTCCTTGCTAACCAATAACGTGGCTTCACATATGTGACGTCAAATCAGCTGCGTGAAAAAAAACTGGAAAGGGGAAGTCAGGAAAATGAGTAGAGCTGGAGGGACCTGTATATTAGGACAGTGCCTAGTTCTTCTTTACATTTCAGTGTTTGGAGCACTTCTAGCTACCATTTAGCCTGTTGGGAATCAGTACGAAGTTTACATTATGGAGAGTTCAGTCAGGTGGAAAGCACTCCTCTCATTAGGTGGTTACATAATGGGCACCTGCATTGTTGTATAATCTCTGGCTGCCTGGGCCATGTCTGAGTTACCACTTGTGTATGTTGTATTGCCATGTTTGGCAAATTCACAAAATATTTTTTATCATACTCTAGCTGCAAACATCCTTACCTAACCAAAATGTACCTAACCTTACTAAACCACATATACACGCATGCAGTTAAAAAGAGTCAACTTGAGGAACTCTAGCCAGTTAGACACATCACGAAAGTAGAAATAAGTGTAGTGATTCTTGACAAATACCAGAGAGAGCAAGAGAGCATTCTCGCCTGATGTGGCACATACCATTTCAAGGAAAGTGCCCATTCGAGAACTCAGACTGCAATGTGTGGCCCAGCCACCCACAGACTACACATTGGCACAAGTTAGGTTAGATCACCTCATGGTTACCTTATTACCCAATTAGGAGGTTGAAAAATGGTTACTTTGCTATATGGACCCCTTATTAAGAGATTACAAAATTTCACCTGTTACAATGCAGTAATTACAGTGGGAATGTTTTCCAGGCAAGTCACAGAGTATCGGGCCAGATTGTGTCTCCATATCTACTTAATTTAATGTCTGCATGTAGCCAAGTGTTTACAGTTTAGGTTGTCAAAATGAAATATGTCCAGATGAGAGAAAGCAGGCTGTTTAGTTGTTAAGTAAATGTTTTGGTGGAGGTGTTACAAGGAGAAAATATTGACTTCCTCCTCACCCCTGCAGAGCACCATGCTGGCCCTGGGCAGGAGGATGGGCAGTGCAGTGCAGTGTGCCTTGGGGCTGCTCACAAGAGTGACACCGTCTGCCTCAGTCTTGGTAGGTGTTGGTGTTGGTGTTGTGGTGCACCTTGCTTGTTTAGATCAGCAACCATGGACAGGTACAGATGCTGTGTCCATTGAGGAAATAAGAATGACTGTTATTTCAGTTATTTTGCCTTTTTAAGCCTAGTTAGTGGTGAAACAAGTTCATAATTTCACATTTTATAACCACTCCCTTACGTTACAAGACACACTTTTAATCATTGTGTATGTGATTTTTAATGTGATGGTCAGGTTTTGGTTTTCATGTTCCTAATATTTAATTTTTCATATTGCAAGTTTTCTCCGCATTCCCCTCATGTACAGTAATATTTTCTCTCCTTTGGTCACCAGGACTCTTTATAATTATTGCAAGTCAGTGATTAATTTTTGTATGTGCAATTGTTTTTCATATAATCATAAGCATATTCAATCATATATTACATTTCACCACAGTTTTTCTTATATTACTGGCAGTATTTTTTTTGCATCTGTAGTTTTGGCCATGTCTGTTGTGTGTTGTCTAGTGTGTTAATAGATAGTTTTACATTTTGCAGTATTTCTTGAGCTTTGAAATTTTGCAATTACAAAATCAGTAATTCAGTTTGAATGAGATGGTGTGATGTCACCCCTTCAACCAATTATTTTAACAAATAGATTATTGAAGCTGACACTTTAAGAATACTGACTATGCTCAGGACTGTTCTTTTCTTACTCAAATTTCAAAGACAAATGAGTAAACAAATAAATAACAATTAATAACATATTAGTGACAAGTCCCACCTGGCCTTTCTCCCTCCCCCTGCACCTTCAGCCTCAGTGCAGTCACAGCAGCAGCAGCAGCAGCAACCAGAGGCAGCAGTGCCTGGAGGAGGACCTTGATCCGCAGCAGCTGGCCCTTCTTGAGGAGCCTTGCATCCTGGTGGACGAGGCTGATGTTCCTCTTGGCTCAGCCTCCAAGCGGCAGTGCCACCTGATGCATGGCGGCTCCTCTCCTCTCCACCGTGCCTTCAGTGTCTTTCTCTTCAACTCTGCCGGGGAGCTGCTGGTGCATCGCCGCGCACACACCAAGGTGACTGTGCTGGGGAGTGGCGGGCTGGAACTGGTTGTAATTTATCATTCTTTATGGTTTTAATCTTATTACTATTAGTTCAGTAGCACCTATTTTTACACCCAACTTCATTTTGATAACGTGGTTTTCTCTTGATTTCTTTTACGAGTTGTGATGTACATTTCTCTGAAGTAATCTTTCAGAAGACATGATAATCATTGTAGCATATCACTAACACCGTTTCATATTGTCAATAGTAACAGTAATAAATCTTGGCTTTAACTTGTGAGATCAAATCTTTCTTGGAATGTTCATGCAATCACAAAGTATAGGAAGAAGTCTTAGGCTGAATATACACTTGAAAGTATTGTGTGTTTGCTGATTTTAACAAATAGGAACATGAAATTCATATATGGTATTTGTCTGTTTGTCTTCAGATCACCTTCCCTGGCCACTACACCAACACTTGCTGCTCCCACCCGCTGCACACCCCACGGGAGACCATCGAGGAGGGTGCTCTGGGGGTGAGGAATGCTGCACAGAGACGCTTGGAGTTTGAGCTCGGCATCCCCCAGGAGCAGGCCAGGCCGGGTGACTTCACTTACCTCACTCGCATCCACTATGCAAGCCCCTCGGATGGCATGTGGGGGGAGCACGAGATGGACTACATCCTTTTTCTGCAGAAGGACGTCACTCTCAACCCCAATGCTAATGAGGTGGAGGATGTGCAGTATGTGAAGAGAGAGGACTTTGAGAGGTTCCTGAGGGGGTTGCAGGAGAACAACATTCCCATTACTCCTTGGTTTGCTCTCATTGCCCAGAAGTTCCTGCCGCTGTGGTGGAAGAACCTAGATACCCTCGACCAGTTCACTGACCACCACACCATTCACCATTTGTTGGAGTGACACCTGCCTGCCTTGTCTGTCACCTGTCTTGCTCTATCTGCCTGTCCTCTCTTAGCTCAGAGGTTTGGTAGTAAATCTTTATTTTTCTACGTTGTACCACTACTCTTCTTACTCCATACTGGTACTCTGTGGACGTTGATGACTTTATTTTCAGAAATGTACCTAGGCTCAACAATTTTGAGGTATCTCGTATGTTAAAGCTCACAGTTTTAGAGGCAGCACTCTGGCTTGGAGGAGGAGTTGCTAGTCACTGTATAACCATCACCTGTTGCAAAATCTCCCCAAGTTTGAAGGTTTTGTGGAATAATAGCAATTGCACCTGCTCCAGTTTCACTCTATCACTGCCACTGATTTTTTTAGTGGATCAAGAAATGTTAGTCAATTGGATTATAAGTGTGTACTTGATGTAGTGCAGTATTGTTTCTCACTAAGCTTTGTTAGAAGTTTCCATAAGTTCCAGTTATTTTGTAAAGCAGAGACTGGTGCCACAAGATGTGTTGTGACACCAAGGACTTTTTGTTGTTTGATTGTTACAGCATTGGTATAACTTTAACTAGCCTTGTGATAGATGGTACATCTTCACCACCAAATTATTAGCATGTTGCAAATATCTACTAAAAGGACTACAGTAGTACCTCGAGATACGAATGCCCCAACATATGATTTTACTGATATACGATGAAAAATTTAATATAATTTACGCCTTGAAATACGAAGATATTTTTAAGATCGGTAGCGATCGCTCGGCTACCCACATCCACCCGAACATTCAGCCCGCGTTGTGTATCGTTGTTCGTCCTTTGTGCATGTATGTGTCTGTGTTCCTCAGCATTGTGTATTTTTTCTTAAGTTTTGTGAACTCAAGACCCCATAATCATGGGTCCCAAAAGTAAAAGTTTGGCAAGAGAAACACAATATAGCCTGTATTCACATACTGATTACACTTGGAAATTCAGTAAACGAGTGAGTACAAATGGTGTTCTGCCCACAAGCAACTCTTCCTCTTTGCAGTGCAAAAAACCCAGAAGTTTCTAGATGCTATGGTTACCAAAATATTACAGGTTGAATGAGGTGGTATCTTTGGTGTACGTGGCCTTGCGTCCGATCGGGTTCAGCGGCCTTGGCTAGAGCGATAGAAAATGGGCCCCTTGTATCCTCTCTCTCTCTCTCTCTCTCTCTCTCTCTCTCTCTCTCTGTTCTGATACCACTCTCATTCAAAAGTTGTCTCCCCACAACATGGCAAGAGACCCCAGGTATAGAAGTAAGGCACGCAGGAGAGGTGGCGGAATCAGACACCATGAAATCAGTGTCGCTCCTACCATCCATCGTGAGAGTTGGTGACATATAGCATATGTTTACTCCTGATGAGTGTTGCCAGCTCACAGGCAAAGAAAACAGGAAGAAAATAGCCAAAATATAGTCGTAAAAACCCTAATGCGTGATGAATGTCTATTGACCAGTCCCGAGTTTTGCGGGTTAAGTTGTTATTTTGGGCAATATAGTTAATTTATATCATGCATACAATAAACATTATATTGATCTTATATTAAATCTATATTTGATTGGTATTTAAAGCATGTTATTTTTTTGGGGTGGTAAATTCGTATCACAATAACGAATTAATTCTACTTCCATTAATTTCTATGGGAAAAATTGATTTGATATACAATTTTTTTTTATATACAACGATTGTCACAGAACGAATTAAATTCGTATGTTGAGGTACCACTGTACAACAAAGACATTGATAACGTTCCTTGGTATTTTCTAGTTGTGATATGTCTCCTTTCATCCTGTAGATGAAAGGTGCAGGTTAAGGAATAAGGGGTTGTGATCTTACAGCTCAGGTGTGGCAGACCAGCAGTCTTGGCCTCCTGTGTGTGTGTGTGTGTACATTTGTACATAAGTGGTTTTGCAGATAAAGTAAGCTAGAAATCTTGCACTTCTGTTGATATGAACAAATCCTTGCAACATGAGACTACTAATAGTTTGTAAGACACCATGTAAAGTGATGGAGATAATAACGAAACAATATGGATCAAGAATAATGGCTGTGGTTTAGGACTGATGATATGTTAGTACTAGACTTCCTGCAATGATAAGAGGAATGTCATCTTTCTATGGAAATTAAAATCAGTATCACTGGAGTAGTGTCAACTCATGAAATTTGTCAATTGACAATAACACTAATGAGGATAAGCATTTATTTTAACTGACAGACTGATTTTGATTTTCTGTTTCTGTTTCCTGCCCAAAGGTATGTTCATGATAATTTTGAAATATTGCAGATGAATGAAAGCATCACTGTAGCTATGTGAAACACCTTTATTCCAATGTTTCAGCACAGACTTTGCCTCATGTTATTTGTTCTCAGCTCCATGGTAATGGCATAGTCTCAGAGCCAAAACACTGGAATAGAGATGTTTCATGTTGTTACACTGGTGGTTCTATTCATCTGCAAGATCTGGTTCCCCATAGGCAAGCCTGTCTTGGAAATCATTCACAGTAGGTAAAACATTGTACAGGTTGAAAGGTTTTCATATTTCCATGACATCCTTTAAAGATATATTCATTTATTTGTCTTCTGTCAACACACTAGGGACATACATATATATATGGTAGAGTTCAGGATATACCTGTTTTACATACCTGTTCTCAGTAAATAGTTTTTTCCCTTTGTTGTTGTCATGGTGAATGGTTTCTGGCTTAAGGTTATTGTGTATACTACTTGAATTATTGGGCTATGGCACAATCTAACCATTCTCTGATCAACAAAAACTAATCTCAAAGAATAGATAAAATTTGTGATGAGTTACTCCATCGCGTGTAAATCAAAATAATATTTTTTTATACCTTAAAAATCCTGAATGCTCATTTACCTTCCCCTGTAACATACACACAAACTTGTAAACCATGGGAGATCCAATACTGCATGTTCAGTTATAGTATGAACATAACTCATGGCAACCCTTATTTCCATTATGCAACTCCTGACTAGATGCTCTACATGCTGACTTGAACATGTCAGTAGTCCCTAAAGTTCCCTCCCTCCACTCACTCACTCACCTTACACATCTAAAAACATGATAAACTTTGGCATTCAGAAAAAAAAAAAAAAAAGATATGAACAGCAGACATTAGAAACTAACCGACATGTGTACCTTTCAAATCAAGCAATGACAGCAGCACACCACCACCTGTGTGGCATTCATAACTGCTCCTGTTTTACCTACATTCTAACATTACAAGCCGACATTGCAGCAGGAGTGGTATAAATATGCTTATCATCACACAGGCAATATTATAGATAAAATAATTCCATTATTAGGATACATCATGGGTTCCGTCCATGATAGTCTTCAGTTACAAAATAAATGTGTGTGTGTGATATTGAACTAATTTGCTGGTGATTGTGACAGAATCCTGCCTGATGCCCCCATAATGCATGTTTCTGTGACACAGTCCATAAGCTACTAAAAAATATCAATAAAAAAGAAAAAACATAACTTAATGAATTTTGTTTCATGAATTAGAATGATATTTCAACCAGAAATATATCATGTTATCAGAACCTATTCAGTAACAGGGCCTTGAAATGTCTTACAGCAAGTTCCAGATTAAAGGGAGAAAAACAAAATCTGATACCAAGTGTACTTGACTACACTGAACTGTGCAATTGACACCTCAGGCATTCTCTCCCCTGACAAACAAAGGCAGTGAGGGTTTACTATGAGGGCTTCCTATGGATTCTAGAGGCAAGATGGGTGTGAGATGCACTTTGGTGAGTACATCACTAACAGCAGAGGGGAAACAGGCAACAAGAGAGGTATTCATAACAAACACCACTGAAGCCACACAACTCATTTCAATGCTCTCTCTGCTATCACTGCTGCTGTCTCATCCCTCTCCCTCCCAGCCATGGAGAGGGAAGCTCTGCTGATTACAACTATGTATCACTGCATCACCAACCCATCATGAGATAAAACACACCATGCACTCCTTTTACCAGTTCACAAGACCACAGCTATCTGATCTATTAATACGGCACATCACAACCAATAACCTTCCTACATCCAATCTTTCTCCTTAATGTCTTTTGGACAACTTAAATAGTATCATTAAGTCCTTGACAGAAATAAAGGGAGTTGCTTCTAATGCCCAAATTCCTGAACCAAGAGTGGAAGGAGATTTCAGTGCTGCATGAGGTGAGCCCAGCAGCAGCAGCAGCAGCAGCAGTCCTCACCTAGCACCAGCACCTCACTTCACAAGTTAATTAAAAAATCCTATGTACATTATGAGGCCTGCCACAGGTGACACAAGACTTCAATGACAGGAGCAGGCTGTGACTTCTCATGCCCTTTTGAACTCAACGCATGAATGAAAGAGTTGCCCAACACAACCTGATCTCCAAGGACTGAGTACAATAAGTGAATAGTTGCAGTCACGCAGTCACACACACACACACACACACACACACACACACACACACACACATGCAATACAGGAACACAGTGGCTTTGGATGCTGAGAAGCTCTTGCAGGCTGAAGCAACATGTAAAATTTAATCATTTTGAATAGAGATAACAAAAAGCCTAATAAGTCTAGACTGACTAATTTTCAGTAACAAGCAATGTGACCCATCAGAGACCAGGCAGTGATGAGATGGAACATAAGAAATGTGACTCTATTGTGAAGGAGAGTCAGGGAGAGATGAGACACTGCTGCACTCAGACCCACATCACCAGAGGAGATATATTCGTTACGGAGAAATTTTAGTCGAGAGCTTCCTCCACCTCCTTGACAACAATGCCCTCCTCATGGTAGGCAGCTTCATGCTTGGCCAGGATACGCAGGAGAGGCCTCAGCTTGAGCCACCACTGTTCCTTGGGGATGCGGCGCTCCCAGTCGGTGCGTTCTTTCAGCTCAACCACAGGCTGAAACCTGAGGAAGGCATGGGTTAACTCTCCCTTCAATAAATAAACCTGCAACACTGATCTAGTATTCAACATATTAACTAAAATACTGCTTGTATTTATCTACTCTGTAAAAATATATTTACTCTGGTCCATTAATTACCAGCCAGGCCAGGAGTGATCACCAAGGCTCTGACTGTCCTGGCACTACACTGGGTGCCTTTGCCTCATACCACCCAATGCATCACTAGCTTCATATAAATCAAATCACACTGATATTGCCAAGACAGAATGTGATGCCAATTACAAGTTACAAACACTAAAACCCATAACAACTATAAGCAGGAGAGCCCACACACGGCAGCTTCTCCCCTCTGCCACTCACATGTAGGAGCGCTTCTGCAGGCCGAGCAGTACAGCGGTGGAATTTGCCTCGCAGAACACAGTCCCATCCTCCCGCCGGTGAGCCA
Organism: Portunus trituberculatus; assembly: GCF_017591435.1. Lineage (NCBI taxonomy): Eukaryota > Metazoa > Arthropoda > Malacostraca > Decapoda > Portunidae > Portunus > Portunus trituberculatus. The sequence goes on along the minus strand of NC_059271.1, from coordinate 7,643,424 downwards.
ACATCTGGTCGGTGAGCCACGTGACGGCCTTGGCTGCCATCTTGGTGCCCATGTTGCGGTCAAACACAGATGGTGAGCCACCCTGCTGCATGTGGCCTGAGGACGGATGGGAAGGCAAAAAGTTACACCTGAGAACTTGGAACACAAAGCAGAAAGATCACTTTAGATGACTATCATGTATTTAATGAAGGCTGGTATGAAGCAGTGCACACCATGGAGATAAAACTGCACACATATATAAACAGACACACACAAAGATGGCCCTTCTTAAAGTCATAAGACATCTTTATTGAAGCCCAATGTCAACAAGGTACACCGATAACTTAGCCCAAAGCAACATCAGGCCAAGTATCTCCACACAGGCAACACATTAACCTCCAGACCTACCACCTATGAACCCAGCTAGTCACTCATCTCTAAACTAACACCTCACAATGAAATATGTATGTTCCATGTTCAACTTACAAAATATCAAAACTTGTGAGATTCAATACAAAACTGGACACATTTACTGCTCATCCATGCTTGGTGTGGTATTCATACATACATACATACATACATACATACACACACACACACACACACACACACACACACACACACAGCCAGTCTTCTCTGTAATGGGGAAGACTGGCTGGGTGACCAAAAGCCAACCAAGGTGAATTACACACACACACACACACACACACACACACACAAAATATCAAAACTTGTGAGATTCAATAAAAAAACTGGATACATTTACCTGCTCATCCATGCTTGGTGTGGTATTCATACACACACACACACACACACACACACACACACACACACACACACACACACACACACACACACACACACATAACATAGCATCTTCTTTCACTCTTTGCACTGAAACATAACAAATCACAAACACAAGAGAATCACATCCTTTTCTCCACTTGTAACTTCTCTATCTAATCACAAAACAGAATAATCCACAAGAAGTCACACAAGTAGCAAGCAAGATCACCATCACCACTGAGTCTCACCAAGCACATTCTTCCTGCAGCTGAAGATTCCCTTGCCCTCCTCAGAGTAGACACGATAAATGAAGTCAGTGGTGTAGTTCTCATTGGCGTTCTCATTCCTGAGCACAAGACCACGCTGGACACCCTCCGCCATCTTAGCCGCCATATGGTAGACATCCAACTGCAACTCCTGGTGGTGAGGTAAGGCAAGAGGAGTGAGTGGCAGGGCAGTGGTGACACAGTGGTGGGGAAGTGGTAAGATAATGTTAAGTATGTTAGTTGTAAGGCAGTGGAAAGTCAGTGGTGAGTCAATGAGGTGAGGCAGTGGTGAGTGGTAAGATAATGGCAAGTCAATGATATATCAGTTGTAAGACAGTGGTGAGGTAGTGCTAAGTCAATGGAAAGCCTAGATTAAGTAAGTGATAATTCAATGGAAAGTCAAGTATTAAATCACGGTAGAATCTTAAACTTCCAGTACCTCTTTCCACTCCTCTCCCTCACCTGGATGCCAAATTTTTCCTCAAAGATATAAGCGGCATCAGCTCCACCAGCCAGGCCAGCCAGTGTTGCCAAGTACCCACAGTAGCCACCCATGGTCTCCACCACAAACACTCGACGCTTGGTGCCCTGTGCAGACTGGCGGATACGGTCACAGATCTGGAGACGAAGAGGACAGCAGAATATTAGTAAATGAGGAGAGATTGGATAAACAAGAACTGGAGCTTTTATTATTATGATGTTTAATCACAGAAAAAAGGAGGACCAATGACAATGCACCCACACACACACAGCACGCTCGACTCACAACCGAGAGGGCCGGGTTCGAGTCCCAGCGAGGCGAGGCAAATGGGCAAGCCTCTTAATGTGTAGCCCCTGTTCACCTAGCAGTAAATAGGTACGGGATGTAACTCGAGGGGTTGTGGCCTCACTTTCCTGATGTGTGGAGTGTGTTGTGGTCTCAGTCCTACCCGAAGATCGGTCTATGAGCTCTGAGCTCTCTCCGTAATGGGGAAGACTGGCTGGGTGACCAGCACGCAACCGTGGTGAATTACACACTTACACACACACACACACACACACACACACACACAGAGAGAGAGAGAGAGAGAGAGAGAGAGAGAGAGAGAGAGAGAGAGAGAGAGAGAGAGAGAGAGAGAGAGAGAGAGAGAGAGAGAGAGAGAGAGAGAGAGAGAGAGAGAGAGAGAGAGAGAGAGAGAGAGAGAGAGAGAGAGAGAGCATTTTAAGTAAGAGACATACATTTTCAAGGTTTTTATTATAGTAACAGATCAACAAAACTTCTACATTATCAAGAGGAGAAACACTCATGAAAACTAAGATAATCAACTCAATGGCCTATGAAAAACAATCATCGTGATCGAGGGAAGAACGAAGCCTTTCTGAACCCACCTCTGTGATCTCATTTAGGGCAGTGTCACACCCCAGGCTGAAGTCGCTGCCAGGCACATTGTTGCTGATGGTGGCTGGGATCACCACCATAGGGATGCAGAACTCAGGATACTTGCTTCGTGCCTCACACATCAGCTGCAGGGCATGGTAGGCCTCGAACCCACCGATGATCAGTAGGGAATGAAGCTTGTACTCCCGCAGGCGAGCAGCGACCTGTGGCAGAGAAGTGCTGTGTGAGCTGGTGGTGGTGGTAGCAAAGGTAGTAGTAGTAGTAGTACTAGAAGGAATAATAGTAGTAGCAGTAGTTGTAGAGATAGCAGCCATAGAAGTAGTAGTAGTAGTAGTAGTAGTAGTATATAAAATAATAATAATAATAATAATAATAATAATAATAATAATAATAATAATAATAATAATAATAATAACAATAATAATAATTATTATTAGTAGTAGTATTAGTAGTAGTAACCACAGCAGAGGCCTGACAATGACCACATGGAGATGAGAGAATGCTTGTCACTGGAGTATACAATTTGCCAGACTTTTTTATTTTTACTAGGAATAAAGCACAGTGCAATAACTACAGATTAAACAGTGAATTTCTCAGCTTTCACTACACCATTAATCAATACCAATAGTAATAGAAACATCCATATATCTCAGAACTTTGAAATATTTTAACTTTTACATTCTATCAAGTGACTGCTGACAAAACATATTTCACTCAAGTCTCTTCTTTTCTCTCTAAATGAAAACTATTTGTTGCTACATATGAATCCTGTCCTTATTTGCTGAGTAAGACAACACTAACAGAACGAAAGAACAACAAGGAGAGGCCAGACAACAGCAACACACACCTGCTCGAAGTGTTTGTCCGGCAGTGTGCGTTTGGTGCCGAGGAAAGCGCCACCCTGACCCACCCAGCCTGTTACCTCCGCCCATGTCATCTCCTGAACCTGTTGGGGAGAGAGGCTAAAGGGGGTGAACCACAGGGAAGATGCACTCAATGGTAAGACTGGCACTGCAGGATGATGCTACATAATAAAGAAAGGGTGAAGTAACTGGGCTAAGTGGCAAGGAATGTTCATTTGAGTTAGTTGTGTAAATGACAGATTGAGTGATTTAACTAAAGGCAGCACAACAACAGTATCACATGGTGCTGGTGATGGTACAAGAAGCTGTGGAAAAGTTTTAAAGTGTCCATATGTTAAAATTACCTTTCATCTTTAAAGTAAATATTATATCACTTTTCTTTGCCAATTTTCAGATAAATGATACAATACTATTAAATACCAAAGTAAATAAATCAAACAAAGCTCCTATAATGATCATGTACATTCTAGATGCATTTGTTTTCATCAGGTTTGTAAAATATGAAATGCCTGTCCATCTGAATCTTCACCTGACTCACTAAGTACACACCTAACTCAACAACAACAACCACCACCCCTACATTTAATCATTCTGACAAGTAACAAGCCACTCACGTTGCCCTCCACAAGACCATCAATGCCGTCGTGGACGCCGTACACTGTGTCACCACGGTAGATGCAGTTCCTGACGAAGGAGCGCACGGCAGCGTTCATTCCGCAGGCCGGCGCGCCAATGTGCATCACGCCCAGGTTGAAGCCGCCCTGACCAACACAGTACAGATTAGTAATTAGAGACACACACGTCTGGAACTGGCACCTCTGGCAACCTCCACACTCATACATTAACAGAACAAAATAATAAAAAACTAAAGAAATAAATAGTGAAACAATAATAAGTATATACTATATATAGTAGCATATGTATGAGGTAATTATTTCTTAACACTGGTATTCATGCATTTCTTTTTATTTACTGTTATAATGTAATAAAACAATTAAGTGAAATACACTTCTAAGTTAAAATAATTTTGGCAAAAAAATTTTCTGAAAAAATTATTCAAAAGGATCCAACTATGCCACTCACACACACTGCCTCCCTCAGCCTACCAACACCTCACTGTGCAGGTGCTCCATAGCCACAGCTACATCACACACTCACACACACACCATCTGGATCTTAAGCTTATTCACTACACACACACCTGACTTTAACAATAACCACATCTACAGATAATGAATCTAACATATAACAATAATATGCATAAATCTTAAAATTGTACAATCATAAAGAGTAACTAAAGCACTAATCATATACATACTGGCACATTTAGCAAGTCAAGCAAAGATGAAGAGTGACTAAGGTAGGCTGAAAAAGATTTTAGGCCATAGTGGTGACATGGCACAGTATTGCTGAACCAGCAATGTGGAATGCCACACCTCATCACTACGCCTCTGAGGGGACATCACATGTCTCATGCACAACACATACACTATTGTTTTCCAAGTGATTCATAGCCTGTGTGCTCCACAGATGACCAATGCATAATGCTACAAGCCAGGGCACCTGCACCAGGCTATGAATGTAATGGACATGAAAGAAAGATGTGGTCACAAAGAAAGAGTACAGTACATCAATTGTGTTTAGCTAATGTAGGGTGGAGAACCGGAGAGAGCTGAGTGACTTGTGATACAAGTGACCAAAGTGGACAGAGTAGGAGCCCTGGTTCTGTGAGATGTGTCAGTATACCTGGTTCATGAAGGTGTCCCTGGCCTTAGATACATCCCCTATTGCTGAAAGTGAAAAGCACTTGCTTTTCATCTGAGGAATAGTCTTCTTCCCTGCATGAATGGGAGATTTTTCTGGCTGAGTAATATTCATGTTTTCAGACTCAGTAAACATTCTTTCAGATTGGAAAAGATGCCTTTTTCTTGATTTAGCAGGGCTCTTGTCCGGATGTGAGAAGCTTACAACTTTTGGGTGAGAAGGACTCTTCCTTCTCCCAGACTGAGAGGAACTTGTGCCTTCATCCACAACAAGGCTATCACTTTCTGCCTGAGATGAAGTTTCCTCAGAATGAAGAGGATCCATAGATTTTAACTGAGAAAAACTCTTGCTTTTGAACTGAGAAAGACTCTTGTTTATAGAATGAGAAAGACTTGTGTGTTCTGCCCAAGCAATTTTCTTGTCTGGCGAATGAGAAAAGTTCTTGCTGTCGGTCTGATTAAGGTCGCCATTTGTTGACTGTAAAGAAAGTATAACCAAAACACATTCCTCTGTCACCATGCAGAATTAAAATGTATGACTGGAATAAATACATATTAAAAACGTGTAAAGCATGAGGGATTTATCTGTAGCAAGAATGATAAGAAAAAAATAGAACTGTTTCATAGTAAATACATGCCTAAGAAATAACAGAACAAGAAGAGCAATCTTTAAGCAAGAGACAAGAGACACACCTGGCTGCCAAAGAAAAGTCAATAAAAGTGAATACAAAAGCAGTGGTCTCACGAGTTTCACGGCACAAAAGAAATGCACTCAACTCCAAAATATCTTCACTTTTCACACCTGCTTCCATTCATCAACAGCAGATATGAATTTTGTTCATACAAAAGTGGTACATCGCCACTCCACCCACCTACCAACTCACAAAAAATACATAAATAAAATAAACAAATAATACACAAATTACTAAAATAAAATAAAAAATTAACTGCCCACCATAGTACTAATAATAGTTCCATGAGATGCACTGGATGGCCAGATATTTACCTTTCCACTAATACTGTGTGTATGTGTGTGGACTTTGAAAACACAGTGACTGAGATACAGGACTGAGTTACATCAGTAATTCAGCTGGCAAAGCTAACTGTTGACAACAGTACAATTACAGTGACTGAAGGTAAACAGGCCCTGAAAATTGCATTCAGACATCTCATGCAATCTAGTTTTTAACTTTCAAAATCAAATGTAGTTATTTTACTTAAAACAATACTTGTTCTTAGTGAAGAGAAAGAATAAACAATGAATTTGAAGGTTTTCAAAGATTTTTCAAAGTTTCCTAAGATAAAGATTAAAAAAGAAAAAAGTTTGGATTTATGATTTTTTAAACTTAGAATATCAACATTGTTATCACTAGTGTCACAATTTTGGATTTACTGGTTACTGGTTATCGGGCGATAAATGTACTGCCAGTTATCAATTATCACCAATGAGGTTTTCGTTATTCATTCATCGCTTATTGTGATCAAATCTTATTATCGTGCCCAGCTTTGCCAGTTTCTCACATTACAGCTGAAATAAATACCTATTTCCTCATGCTATGTATAAAACTGCTCTGCTGTCAAAACCATGATTAAAAGAACATGGAAAAAACTTTGCTGTTAGTATCAGAATAAACAAACACATCTGTGCCAGTTTTCCTGATAAAAGCAAGTGGAACTAATGAGACCACTGTCATCAAAATATGTAACATATGATGAAGATCAATGCAAAATTAAGATCCACACACTTGACCCTGCTGATCACAAACACTTAATTGTCTCTTTTGTGCTTCTCCAATTTCCTTTCATTGGAAGAATACGTCTTGTTAGAAGCAATCTGGCATGGTATACATCTCTGCATTATCAGATTCTTGGAGACATCACATGTTAAATTGATATAAATGGACTTAAACATTAAACAAAGAAGATGTAATATGAGAATGGGGAACTAAAGTGGAAATGATATGAAATTTCTTACATAAACCTATCACTGCAGATATTGAGAGTTCTGTAACCACAGTTTGTTTAACATAATAGTTAGTTGCCATGCAGAAATATGTCTAATAAGGAGCTTGAACTGATCCAAAAGATATTTTATGTTCATTCTTAAATCCTTTTTATGCAAACAGAGAACATCTACATATATTACATGAATTTTGCATTGACCTTCACAGTTTTGAGCTGGAGACACAGAGCAATCAATAATGATTTTATTAATAGCTGATGGAAACAGACAGGAAAGTCTTGAGAATGTAACACAAGCAGCACCTAAGAGATGGCACCGAATGTTTAAAAAAGAGCAGAAATGTTCTACGAGTGACAGTCAGAATGCAGCCGAGCTGGTTGTAATGAGAATGAGTGAGATCTGCTGTTAGTCACACACTGGACCTAGTAACACACACACAAGACCTCCTGACTCACCAAGAGTTCATCTCTGTCCCAAATAGTGTTTTGCTGATGGAATAAAGAATTAATTTTGTACTTTTTAGGTTGTTGCACACTATTCCACACGGTCACATTAGCATGGACATAATATATATAGATATATATACTAGTACCAAATAACAGACCTTACATAATATATACCTTAATGATTACTTAAACATAGTATTACTTACTTTTATGGACAAACAGTACATACAATTTTAAGATAGAATTCTAAATAAAACTAATATTTTGATAGCTTTATTCCTTGTGGAGGATCAGAACAACAACTCTGTGTGGAACTGTGTGAGTGATGGTGTCTGTCTTGAAAAAGAAAAAAAAATCTATTGTCAGCATTGATTTGGCATAGTTAGTTAGTCAGTTAGTTAGTTAGGGTGTGTGTGTGTGTGTGTGTGTGTTCACTGTTTGATCTGCTGCAGTCTCTGACGAGACAGCCAGACGTCACCCTACGGAACGAGGTCAAAGCTCATTGTTTCCGATCTTCGGATAGGCCTGAGACCAGGCACACACCACACACCGGGTGTGTGTGTGTGTGTGTGTGTGTGTGTGTGTGTGTGTGTGTGTGTGTGTGTGTGTGTGTGTGTGTGTGTGTGTGTTTGTGTGTGTGTGTGTACACATGCAGAGTTGTGTTCACTAACTCAAACTTCCTGACTCCACCCAGACCCTGTGTCATGTAATTTCTCACTTTTTCACTGTCATTCAGAGTAAAACATCTGAAGACCTACTTCATTTTAAACTGTAAAAGGAATGAAGAGAGCAATATGTGCACATACACACATGCATTCATGCACGCAAGTATGTGCGTGCACACACACACACACACAGATACAGACACACACACACACACACACACACACACACACACACACACACACACACACACACACACACACACACACACACACACACACGCATACATGTGCACCAGCTCAAGGTAATCGCTGTGA
>NC_059271.1:7615000-7630000 GCF_017591435.1 Portunus trituberculatus | reverse complement strand
AAAGCCAAGCTGGTCCACGATAACCTGTCAGGAGGAACAAACAAATTGAGGTCAAATTGAATGACCTTCATGCAGTATAATGCCAATGTGAAGGAGCTGCAGGGATCTGAGGAAAAGATTAATGAGAGGAAGTGAAAGGTGGTCAAAAGCTACTGGAAAGAAGTTATTACTGCATGTAGGGAACTAAAATTAAAGGTTTAGAAGAAAGGGGTGGAGGAGAAGCGAGATAGGAAGGGAAGTGAAGAAAGGGAGGGAACAACAGGGAGAAAAAGAGATGATGAGAAAAAGAGAAAAAGGAAAGGAAAGGAAATGATAGGAAAGCAAGGAACAAAATCATTGGAAGTGAAGGGAAGGGAAAGGCTAGAAATTAATATATAAGATGAATTAAAAGTATACAAGCCATGAAGGTGAAATTTGATGAATAAATAAGCAAATAACTATGTGACCCACAGATTAATAGTCTTGGCCACAAAGTTACAGCTAGTACAGACCAAATCAGACCCACACAAGGAAGCACTATTGGCAACAGAGCATAGTGGAAGTAAATAAATCACTGACCTTCTTCACCCCCTCAGCTGTAATTGGTTGGCCCTGCTGGTCAATGGCACCCTCAGCCACCAGGATGATGTTGAGGCGCTGGCCCATGGAGCGCTCCTGTGTGTGGTGGGGACAGGTGTGGGGGTCAGTGTGGGGAATGTTCACCTTGGCACCAAATGTTCTGCCTTTCCCTCAGGTACCTTAAGGCTGTTCTATTTCTTTCGCAGGTGGTGTTTGATGTCTAATCCCCTCTCCCTACCTGACAGGTGTCAATAGATATGTCTTTACTTTTGTTGTTGTCAATTCAAATACAAACTGAATGGCAAGTCAGTATTTGAGTTAAAATCATAAAAAATTTTTCCCTCCCATGAAAATATTTTTTCTTGTAATATCTGTAAATCAAGTTCTTCTCTTTGAATGGTGTGATTCCTTTTACTTGTATTATGTAACAGCTAAAGGGATTCCTATCATATACTTAACAAAATGTTTTCAATCTTATAGAGTGTACAAATATTCATAGTAAAAGTAATGTCTTGCATTTAGAAACATGTACAACACATTGTAATATTGTAGAACAGATTAGTGGGTGGATGGTGTAAAGAAACTCAGGGAGAGCAGGAGCACTTTATTTCTCTTACGTTTCGCCCATAGGGCTTTTTCAGAGAGAATGAATGAATTCTCTCTGAAGAAGCCCTATGGGCGAAATGTAAGAGAAATAAAGTGCTTCTGCTCTCCCTGAGTTTTTACACCACCCACCCACCAACATGTACAACACACAAAATTAAAATAAAAGAAGTTATGACAGAAAGAAGCCAGAGAGTAAAGCCTGACAGAACATTCACTACAGCATGTTACCAGCCAGGCCATGGTGATCACCATGGAACAGAGAGTTTAGTCAATCTCAACCGTCCCCATCACTACACACACACACACACTGCAAACATACACATGGTCCTGGACTATTTCTACACTACTTGTCACACCAAAATCCAGTCAACAGATGCCTTACAAATGTTGAAACAATCATAGAAGGAGCCACAAAAATCAACGAAGCACTAATAACTAAGAGGCATATTCTTCACACCCATGCCTTATCACTGATCCATGCCTTCATCCCTTGCACTGGTAAATGATGTCTGCCGTTTCTCTATTTTCTTGTAGTATCTTTGTTTTCTTGTGCATTATTTTGTGCTGTAGTTGTCAAGTTTTCTTGTAGAGTGTAACATTAATAACAGTAACATCATTAAGTAAAAAAAATTTTCCTTTGAAGAAGTGCATTGTGTGTTTAGCTGTGCACTTACTTTCTTTCCTGCTTTCCCGTAATTATTTTCTATTGGTGTAGGTGACGGCTTAGTTATGGGGAGAGGCTCCTGCATGCTGCATGTACTTCATAACAGATATTCCTCTCACATTTAACATGGAGAAAAGTGTTCTAAGCCTCCTACCACACACTGCACACAAGGACCATTATAATCTTGTTTCAGTCATTATGCCATGATGAAAACAAGCATTTCAATTCATAATCAATCTTCAGTTCTTATGATCATAAAAGACCAGAATTTTCCCAAGTCCAATGCATTCTATTAGGAGTGGACGTAAAAAGTGATTCTGTTCATTCATATTTGTAAGCAAATAAGATAAGTACTATGTCATTGCTGAAGCTGAAAGGTGTGGAGTAACATAAATCTTGGTGCTCTGCTTTCTTTGCCATGAGAAGGTTTACCAAAGTGTCCATCAAATGTCATGTTATGAAGCAGAAAATAGGATTCCTTTCCAAATAGTGAGAGGAGATGAAAGAACTACAATTTTGATGCAAAGATGAAAGGGATCGTGATATTGTCACCACTTGCAGTGGATAATCAACATGAAGTCTGACCCCACTACACAAACAGTTCCAGGGTCACTCTGTATCCACATGATGGATGACAATCCCCTCACATAAGGTAAGGGATGGCAAGGACACTTCAAGATTGGTGTACTGTTTTGGTTGCAGCACAACATGTAACCATGAGAATACTTTGATAGGCAGTACAGTAGAATTTAATGAACAATTCTTACAAAATGTGATAAAATGACTCTAAGCTTTGTGCCTCACTCCAATCCCTGTACTGTTAGCCATGAGTTCTCGAAACAGATCAGTTAGTCAACTTGGAGTACTAAGAGTTCTGACTGATTTAACTGACCCTTATGACTATTTTTCTTTTAAGGTGGTATGTAAACTTGATAATGGTGGTGGTGGCAACTTACACTAACACAGCATAGATAAGGGAACAACACTTTCTGGTCTGGTGAGGATTTCCTACTTCAGAGCTGCAACAGCCTGATTAGATTCATTGAACATCCATCATTTAATATCAGTAAATCATGACCATTTAAGGTTTTCCTTCTGTCATCAGTTGGTAGTTTGTATCTTGCATCCACTGTTTAGTTTCCACACCAATACAACACTTGCAACTGCTGCATTCTCAAGTGCTCAGAGCAACAAATCATCACAGAAAAGAGAAATGATTTCCTCCACAAGCGCAGACAAGACTGACATGTCAGGCAGGTTAGACGAAGCAAGACAGAAAGTCTGGTGGATGCCATGACAAGTCTCACTGAGGTTCCTGGTAATGCACAGTCAACAGAGTCACTGGCAAGTGCTCTGTTAGCAAGCCACACCCTCACCACAACCAGCCCAACACTTTACCGATATCAGTTTCTTGCACAGCTGCTCGGGCCACTCGTGAGCGGGAGGGAACTCCGGGACAAACATGAAGTCTGCCTCGCACGCAATGCTAGCAGACACACTCAGATACCTGCACATTAGGGTGTTAGGGTATCGGATCGGAGGACGGAGGGTGGGATGGCCAAAATAATAAGGTAGGCAGGAGAACAGATTGGTGTGTAGTGATGTTATGTGTTTTTACAAGAAAGTGATTGAGTTAGCATAAGAATTTTGAGAGTAGTTTTAAAGTGTTAGAATGGATAAAACATGTTATGAGGAAAGAGAAAATAAGAAACATAAATTCCTTGTATATATTATACCTAGTCTACACATGCCAGTGGATAGTCTATTAATACTACTATTGGTAGCATTAGGAGAAAACACTAAATTTTTCTCTAATGCTGTAAACACACTGTCCATGCACGTGCTGCCTTCAGTCTTTATTCTACACCCTTGTGACGTGAACTAGCCTACAGGGACAGTGACGAAGGCAGACAGTCAGCCAGCCAGCCAGCTACCACTACTGTAGAGGTGACTTCCACACTCATATCAAGACAGAACATAAGAGTAAAATAAAAATTTCTAAATTACTGTATTGAATGAAAACCTAGAGAGAATCTGAAAAGAAACCAAAGAGAAACAAAGAGAGAAAGATGTTTAAGGAGGTTCTTCTTGCCTGTTTCAGCTTATTACAGATCTTCTCGCTCCAGTTCTCCGGTGGTGGGTTCTCCGGAATGAAAACATAGTCAGCCTCTGAGGTGAGGGCGGCCACGAGGGCGAGGTACCTGCAACACATCACACACATGCAGACACACACCACAACATTTCAAAGGAGACATTTTGAGATGCATACGGATGTGAAAGTGTTAGTGTGCAGCTCTCGTTGTATGGCAGTGTTATCTCTCACAGCCAGAAGTGTTTCCATCATATTGTAGGAAAAGCAATGCCAGATTATGAGATGATTCCAAACTTCTTTAATCTGGCTATTTTATTCAGACACATTCTTCTTTCCACGGTGTCGGGGAGAGAGAGAGAGAGAGAGAGAGAGAGAGAGAGAGAGAGAGAGAGAGAGAGAGAGAGAGAGAGAGAGAGAGAGAGAGAGAGAGAGAGAGAGAGAGAGAGAGAGAGAGAGAGAGAGAGAGAGAGAGAGTTGTGTTAATATGTCTATGTGGTCAGTACTGCTGATGGTTCTCTAATGAGCTTGGTGCAATGTTGGCATGACAATCACAGTAATCCTTATTAGTACACCTTACATCCTAGTAGAAAAGACATGGCATAAGACTAACACAGTAGAATAAAGGTTGAACACACTGTGGGCTGTCCAGTGACAAAGGGGCCTCCAATCACAAAACATTCATGCTGAGGACAACATTTGAAATTCACTGGATCTTAACTTATGGGTAAAGAGGACAGAGGAGAGATTAAAAATAAGTTAGATATTAATGGGTACAAATAAAAAGGGGTTAATATAAAAAGACCATTAATCCATTCAGTACCAAGATGCCTTTTCTTATTTATTCTGCTTACATTTGGTGATTTTATAAAGCTTCTGAAACTTACGTGGAGATTAAAATAGTGAAGACTCTGGCCATTAATCTTCTGATCTCCACAGACTCTTCCTCATGTAAATAAAATGATCTAATCACACCAAAAATTCATGATAAAAATGTTTTCCAGTACTGAAGGGGTTAAGGACAGGCATGTGCAACAAAATCCCAACACACTTCACTTGATGACCCTTGGCAGGCTACTATACTCTGGTGAAATAGATAGCCACTTTGTCCACTGTCTGAGAACCATCTATCCTTAACTGTCAACACCTCATTATTTACTGTGACTCTTATATTTATGTTTTACATGCAATACCTCTCTTTGTAAGCATAGCAGCAGTTTTTTTCTTCTTTTTATTTCCAACACCCTCTTCCTTTTCTTCTTCCTAACTCGTAATGTCTCCCCTTCACCATTATGGAAAGCTAACACCTCTTTCTACACATAATTGTCCAACCACCTTATCACTTCCTGCCACCTCATTTAATCATTGTCCATTGCCAACACAGCCACTCACTAAAAGCTCTTACCACTATTTGTACTATTAATCTGCCTACCTATCAATCAGTGTTCTATCTATCCAGCTCTAACTCACAACTTCCTACATTCCTCTTTCTCTTCTCATTCACAAGCTAACTTCTACCCACACTATCAAGAATAATGCTTCTCTCCTTCCATTTTATATTGACTGTCCTTGTAATGTTAAAAAAAAAAAAAAAAAAAAAAAAAAAAAAACATTTCTGATTCATTTTCTAGTGCAGGTAACTTTCTTTCAGCATCTAATCCTGTACTTATTCCTTGCAGTACTTTTTTAATCTTTTCACTCACTTACTGTTTTATCTTCCACTCATTACTCAGCCATTTCTTAGGATGAGTGCACAATATTCTCCTCACACCTGGACACTTTTCCATCAAGACATTTCCCTCCTCTTTGCATATCTGTTGACCTTACTGAAGCTATGACAATCTACCTTAAGAAAGAGTAATAGTTTCAGCTAATACTCTATCGATAGGGGAATAGGGAAATATCATGATGGGTTGTCTCCTGAGTGGAAATATTACAGGAGAGATGTATGAAGAATTATGTGATTGTAACTCCAAGCCAGCCCCAGCCACACTCACCCGCAGTGGCGCCCCATGACCTCCAGAATGAAGCAGCGCTGGTGGGAGTAGGCGGTGGCGGCAATGGCATCCACAGCCTCGATGATGCGGTGCAGTGCCGAGTCAGTGCCGATGGTCATGTCGGTGCCACAGAAGTCGTTGTCAATGGAGCCGACCATGCCCACAATATTGAGGTGAGCATTGGTCTTGGACTCTTCCTCCGTGATCTCTCCTGTAGCGACAATACAACAGTTATAGAGGTCTTTCATCTTTATCAAATGTGTACTTAGCTTCTTTTTTTTCTTTTTCTGTTTTATGAAAGGAAACCAGTCAAGGGGGATCAAAAAGTGTGAAAAAAAGTATCATTCAAAACTGGAGGATATCTTGAAATTTCCCCCATGAAAGAGTTTAAGTCATATGAATGAAAAGAAACAGAAGCAGGCATGGAGTTCCAGAGCTTAGCAAAGAAAGAGATGAATGACTGTGAGAATACTCGTTAACTCTCGCACTAGAATGGTGGACAGAATATGGGTGAGAGAAAATAGAAAGTTGTATTTCCCTAGATGAAGCACATAGGCCTTGATGAACACTCGTGTGATCCTGGTTCCTTATCTATATTCATCCAACTTTTTCTCTTTGGTTACATCACCCCTTCTACTTTATTTCTGGTTATATTCCTGCTAGGACACCAATATCAATAAAATGAAAAAAAGAAAACAACAAGAAAAATAAAGAAATCGTGCAGAGAAACCTACCGTTCTTGAGGAGGAGCTGCAGGAGAGAGACCCAGTCCTGCCGGAAGAGGTTGGCACCAGTGAGTGAGCCATCACCACCAATCACCACCAGGTTAGTGATGCCACGCTTAATCAGGTTCTTGGCTGCCCTCATCCGCCCCTCCCGCTCGCGGAAGTCCATGCAGCGAGCCGAGCCAATCACAGTGCCACCCTGCAGTGTTTGGATAGTTTGTGAGACGAGAGGATAATGGAGGATATATTTGGTTAGGAGAAGCAAGAGTTTTGAGAGTAGTAGTAGTAATATGTGGTAGAAAAGGGTAAGTGATACAAGTTAGGCCAATAATGCCAATCACTGAAATCCTGAAATATTTGGACAGTTTATAAGATGAGAGGAAGAAGGAAGACATTTGGTCAGAAGCAGAGTAAGTGTTTTGATAGTAGTAGTAGTAGTAGTAGTAAAGGCATAAGTAATATAATAATGCCTCCCCCTCTTCCATCTTTTCTTCTCTTACTCCTCCTCCTCCTAATCTTTCATCTTCTCTTCTCTTCTTCCTCCTCCTCCTCAGCACTGCCTTACCTTATGGATGATGCCAGACACAGACGACCAGTTGGCTTCCACGATGTTGTCCCCGCCATCCACCATGCCCTGGTAGCCCTCCTTGATGAAGTACACCCGGGCGCCCACATACAGACCCATGCGAACCACCGCCCTCACTGCAGAGTTCATGCCCTGTGATGGAAAGTGAGAGTGAGTGATTCCCTATATATATATAGGTCTTGTTCGTTCACCTCTTTCTAGAAGGGGATGAGCTGTTTGTTTACTGTCTACCTTCTCTGTTCTTTGCTCCTTGTTTTGTGTGTGTGTGTGTATGTCATTTTTTGTGTGTGTTTGAGATGTCATGCAATCAACTTGTGATGTTTTGCAAGGTGTTGTCTAAAAATTTATGTTTGTGGTGCCCTTTGCTCTGTCTGACCTGCAGTGTCTCAGTCATTTCCTAAAGAGGGACCCACACTGGCAGAGCAAGGAAGGACATGCAGTTTACTTTGCTGTAACACTCATGAGTCACAGCAGTCTATACAACAAATTAAAGACTTCAGAGATTATGTCATAAAATGCATAACTAACTGTGAATATACCAATGAGTCTATATAAATGTACCAAAGTAATAAAGTAAACTCATTGCTCCATGACTGAGGAAAATAAATCAATATATTTGTAGATGAAAGGTGAGTTATGGTAGGTGATGTGAATATAGAGTTGTCATCAGTTCCCCCAGCAGACAGCCCTGTGCTGAGAGGTAATGTTTAGTGGCACACCATGGCCACTGCTCAGCGACGGCAGCATGGTGAGGCAACCCCTGCTGAGGGTGTGCTGTGTGATGTGCACTGGTGACAGTATGGCAGGAAGAGGCAGTCTAATGCCAACTGAAAATGTTTAAGGTTCTTTATTATTTCCAATCTTTATCTTAATTTAGGAGGACGGATACATAATACATTTTATGCTGCCTTAAGGGGGTGAAGTATATTTAGCTTCCTTAAGGGAGTATTGACACACACACAGAAGAGGTGACATGTTCCTGGTGTATGGACAATTGCTCTGTGAGAGATGAGGTGCAGATTTTAGTAAAATATCACTTTTCTTTTCCATGTATATAAGGAGAGAAAAGTGAATGAAGCATCACACAGGATTGACTTATCTTTTCAATGGGAGTTTTTTTTTCCCTCACCTGGGCAGCAATACTGCATTTCACTCCCTTTGTAAAAGAATCATTGAATCTGTTACTCAGAGAGCAGATATTGGCTTGGGTAAGATGGAAAATATATGTGAAAAGACTTACAGACAAGTGAAAAAAAAATGCAATATATAAGATTTGGAAAGAAGTAATCTCAAGCAGGCATTGACAGTTTGATAATGAGAGAAAATGACTGTGAACGTATGGATGTAGATGTCTTGCCACAGCTGCCTGCCTTTCTAGAGCATGCCAACCTGATATCAATACACAGATGGATAAGACAGATAGTAGACATATAGAGGAAGCGATGCCAGGTAAAAATCTTTTTAGGGAAAATATTTCAAAGGTAACTTAGCTGTGGCATTAAGTTAAGACAAAGTAGGATGAGTAAAAGAAAATAGGCTTATAAAGGAAAAAATGTAAATACAAATGAAAAACAGAGCA
Organism: Portunus trituberculatus; assembly: GCF_017591435.1. Classification (NCBI taxonomy): domain Eukaryota; kingdom Metazoa; phylum Arthropoda; class Malacostraca; order Decapoda; family Portunidae; genus Portunus; species Portunus trituberculatus. The sequence continues at coordinate 7,621,196 of NC_059271.1, read as the reverse complement.
GTGGAGATATCAATTAATGTTTACTCATAAGTATATATATCACGATAAAAAAAAAGTAAATCATAAGACTGCAGAGAGAGAGAGAGAGAGAGAGAGAGAGAGAGAGAGAGATCCTAAAATACTCATACATTAGCAATAAAATAATGCACTACCACACACACACACACACACACACACACACACACACACACACACACACAGTGTGGTAGTGCATTATTTTATTGCTAATGTATGAGTATTTTAGATCTCTCTCTCTCTCTCTCTCTCTCTCTTATGATTTACTTTTTATCGTGATATATATACTTATGAGTAAACATTAATTGATATCTTCACTGCTCTGTTTTTCATTTGTATTTACATTTTTTCCTTTATAAGCCTATTTTCTTTTACTCATCCTACTTTGTCTTAACTTAATGCCACAGCTAAGTTACCTGAAATATTTTCCTAAAAAGATTTTACCTGGCATCGCTCTGTCTACTATCTGTCTTATCCATCTGTGTATTGATATCAGGTTGGCATGCTCTAGAAAGGCAGGCAGCTGTGGATAAGGTACCACACCGGAGACTGATCTGGAAACTTGAAATGGTAGGAGGAGTGCATGGCAGTTTACTAAAATGGATGGAAGACTTTTTGGTAGGAAGAGAAATGAGAACAATAATTAAGGACAGATCATCAGAATGGGGCTTGGTGGAGAGTGGAGTCCCACAGGGATCAGTGTTGGCACCAGTAATGTTTGCGGTCTACATAAATGACATGGTGGATGGGGTGTCCAGTTATGTGAGCCTATTTGCAGACGATGCAAAATTGTTAAGAAAAGTGAGATGTGACAAAGATTGCGAACTACTCCAGGAAGACTTGGACAGAATATGGAAATGGAGCTGTACATGGCAAATGGAGTTCAACACGACAAAATGCAAGAAATTAGAGTTTGGCAAGAGTGAAAGAAGAATCAGGAGTATGTACAAGATAGGAAATGAAGACATAAAACCAGTCATGAAGAAAAAGACCTTGGGGTGACAATTACCAATGACCTATCGCCAGAGAGACATATAAACAAAATAATTGGAGAAGTATTGAACTTATTGAGGAACATAAGAGTGGCGTTCGTATATTTAGATGAAGAAATGATGAAGAAAATAATTACTGCAATGATAAGACCAAGGCTTGAATATGCAACAATACAGTGGGCTCGAACTTAAAGAAACACATAAGGAAACTAGAGAAAGTACAGAGGGCTGCAACAAAAATGGTGCCTGACTTAAGAGATTTGACTTATGAAGACAGACTGAACAGAATGCAACTTCCGACCCTGGAAAACAGAAGAAAGGGAGACCTGATAGCAATATACAGAGTGATGATTGGCATGGAAAAAATGGATAGGGAAGATCTGTGTATGTGGAATGAAAGAATGTCGAGAGGGCATGGGAAAAAACTAAAATGGCCACTTATAGGAGAGATGTGAAAAAATATAGCTTCCCTCATAGAAGGGTGGAAGCATGGAATAGTTTAGGCGTGGAAGTGGTCAGCGCAAGGAATATTCATGATTTTAAGAAAAAGCTGGACATTAGTAGATATGGAGACGGGACAGTACGAGCATAGCTCCTTTCCCGTATGTTACAATTAGGTAAATACAATTAGGTAAATACACACACACACACACACACACACACACACACACACACACACACACACACACACACACACACACAGCTCAGTGGTTAGAGCGCTGGCTTCACAAGCCAGAGGACCAGGGTTCGATTCCCCGGCCGGGTGGAGATATTTGGGTGTCTCTCCTTTCACGTGTAGCCCCTGTTCACCTAGCAGTGAATAGGTACAGGATGTAAATTGAGGAGTTGTGACCTTGTTGTCCCGGTGTATGGTCAGGCCTATCCGAAGATCGGAAATAATGAGCTCTGAGCTCGTTCCGTAGGGTGAAGTCTGGCTGTCTCGTCAGAGACTGCAGCAGATCAAACAGTGAAACACACACAGCACATTGAGATGGATAGAAAATTATTTGAGGGGGAGAGAAATAAGGACGTTGTTAAAGATGTGAAGTCCAAGTGGAGAGCAGTAGAAAGCAGAGTGCCACAGGGGTCAGTATTGGCACCAATACTTTTCCTCATTTATATTAACAACATGCCAGAAGGAGTGAAGTTACATAAATCTGTTTGCAGATGATACGAAACTGTGCAGAGTTATAAAGCAAAAGGAGGATTGTGAAATACTGCAAGAAGACCTAAATAAGATCTGGGAATGGAGTAAAAAGTGGGAAATGGAATTCAATGTGAACAAAAGCAATGTCATGGAAATGGGAAAGAGTGAAAGACGACCTGTGGGAATCTATAAGATGGGAGATGGAGTAGAACTGGAGAAAGTTAAAAAGGAAAAGGACTTAGGAGTGACGATGGAAGAAAACAATCAACCAGTAAGCCATATTGATAGAATTTTTAGAGAAACATATAATTTGCTAAGGAATATTGGAGTAGCATTTCACTACATGGACAAAGAAATGATGAAGAAATTGATAAGTACTATAATAAGACCCAGATTGGAATATGCAGGAGTAGTGTGGACCCCTCATAAAAAGAAACACATAAGGAAATTGGAGACTACAAAAAATGGCTACAAGAATGGTTCCAGAATTTGAAGGGATGACATATGAGGAGAGACTAAAGGCTATGGATCTACCAACCCTGGAACAAAGAAGGAGAGAGGAGACCTGATACAAGTTTATAAATTGATCAACGGAATGGACCAAGTGGATAATGAGAAACTGATCCTGAGAGAAGAATATGACATCGAAGCACAAGATCGCATAGTAAAAAGCTGAGAAAAGGAAGACGTCTGAGAGATGTTAAAAAATATAGTTTCCCGCAAAGATGTATTGAGACGTGGAACAGTTTAAATGAAGAAGTAGTGTCTGCTACGAGTGTGCATACTTTTAAAGTAAGATTGGATAAGTGTAGATATGGAGACAGGGCCACACGAGCATAAAGCCCAGGCCCTGTAAAACTACAACTAGGTAAATACACACACACACACACACACACACAGCCAGTCCTCACCTGAGAGTCACCGCCGCTGGTGAACACGGCGATGCCCTTGCCCTTGTGCATGCCCCTCTCGATGAGGTGCCCCTCCTGCCCCATTGTGATTTGGGAGTCCATCGTTGCCATGTAGTTCTGGTATGCCTGGAACGGATCAGCAGGGAGTGCCGGGGGTGGGGGAATGGCCTGCTGGGGAGAGAGAGACAGTGCTGAGTCAATTATTTACTTATCTTGGGGAGGTAATGTTACGTAGTAATGAAACTTAACCCCTTCAGTGCTGAGATGCATTTTTACTATGTGTTTTGGAGGTCAGAAGATTAATGACCAGTCTTCACTATTTTAATCCCCATATAAGTTTCTAAAGCTGTACAGAATCACCAAATGGTAAGCAGAATGCATATGAAAAAGTGTAATAGTACTGAAGGGGATAATAATGGTAAAGAGTGTGACCAATTTTGTATTCAATCTTGGGGAGGTAATGAGTGTAGCAATGAAACTGAGCAATGGGAAAGAGTGTTGTCGTTTTTGTTCAATCTTGGAGCAGTAATGATGTGTAGCAATGAAACTGAGCAATGGGAAAGAGAGTTATCATTTTTGTTCAATCTTGGAGCAGTAATGATGTGTAGCAATGAAACTGAGCAATGGGAAAAAGTGTTGTTGTTTTTGTTCAATCTTGGAGCACTAATGATGTGTAGCAATGAAACTTAGCTATGGAAAGGAGCGTTGTCATTTTTTTTTTATCCTGTGGCAGTAATAGCGTGTAGCAATGAAACCTAATAATGGCAAAGAATGTAATCAAGTTTTTATTCAATCTTGGGGCAGCAATGGTGTGTAGCAATGAAGCCTGATAATGACAAAGAGTATAGTCAAGTTTGTATTCAACCTTGGGGCAGTTAACCTTCCAGACAACTATCCTCTCTTCTTCAATAACACTCAACTTCCCCTCTCCTCTACATTAAACACACTCGGTCTATCCTTCACTAAAAATCTAAACTGGAAATTTCACATCTCTACTCTTGCTAAATCAGCTTCCAAGAAGTTAGGTGTCCTATGGCGTCTTCGTCCATTTTTCTCTCCCTCCCAGCTGCTTGCTCTGTACAAGGGCCTTATCCGCCCGTGTATGGAGTATGGCTCTCATGTCTGGGGGATCCACACACAGCTTTACTAAACAAGGTGGAATCTAAAGCTTTTCGTCTTATCAACTCTTCTCCTCTAACTGACTGTCTTGATTCTTTAAGTCACCGCCGCAATGTTGCATCTTTATCTGTCTTCTACCGCTGTTTTCATGCTGTCTGCTCTTCTGAACTTGCTAACTGCATGCCTTCCCCCTCCTGCGGCCTCGCTGCACAAGACTCTCTACTTCTTCTCATCCCTATTCTGTCCATCTTCCTAATGCAAGAGTTAACCAGTATCTTCACTCCTTCATTCCCTACACTGGTAAACTCTGGAACTCTCTACCTGTGTCTGTATTTCCACCTGCCTATGACTTAAACTCTTTCAAAAGAGGAGTGTCAAGACACCTCTTACGTTAACTGGACCCTCCTTTTAGATTTTTTTTGTTTTTTCTCTTTCTACTTTCTTCTTAACAGGGCCTGGCAACCAGCGGGATTTTTTTTTTTCCAACACTTTGTTTGCCCTTGGCCAGTGCCCTTGTAATGTAAAAAAAAAAAAAAAAAAAAAAGTAATGATGTGTAGCAATGAAACTTAGCAATGGGAAGGAGTGTTATCAAGTTTTTATTTAATTTTGAGAAGGTAACTGAGTTATAAAATTCAGGAAAGATAAAGAGTAGGATCAGATTTTTGCTACACTTTTGGGAGGCAATGAGTGTAGCAGCAGTCATATCTTCCCTGCACCACCTCACCTCTTCAGGAGCAGGTGGTGTTTCCTCAGGAGCCTGCTGCTGCGGCACAGACTCGTCTCTTTCCTCTGGTCGGGGCTCAGAGCTCTTGGCTTTCTCCGCAATGATTTGGAGTAGGATAAACAAGTGCCTGTGTTATTGACTCATAAACATAATACTTTAACAATGTTGTACTATACAACTAAAATCACATCAAGATTGGCCACCTGTGCTATCTTTACCCTAGACATGGATAGATTAGCCTAGATTACACTACACTATCTGATCTTGCATAACTTAAAGTACTGAATCTCAGTGTTTAATTTTTTTCTCTCTTCAACAGATATTACCACCACTTTCAGGCTGAGGATTGTGCATATTAAGATACATTGGCAATAAAATTTACATGAGAATTAGATGACTTTTAGTAAGCATGGATCAAAAAGCCTGAAACTCCTCTTAACCTAATTTAACCTGATCTTCCCCACCCTGACAGTAGTTGGGTGAACTGGTCTTTGTGTTCTCTCAATACCAATTCACTTTATTATTCAGTCACTCATGAATTCAACAACTAACACCATCTGTTCCTAATGATAAGGCTGGATATTTTTTTTTTTTTTTTATGTCATGGCCTACAGCACCTGAAGAATGTTGGAAGCAGTGTTCAGCTTCCACCCATTAGCGACGCAGGCAATTTTATTTATAGTGGTACTCATATTAGGGCCCATATCACCACCTAAGCATATCTTTGGTGTAATGACCTAGAACCTGGGTATCACAGTGACATGTAGGTAATTTTAAACCACTCAACAAAATGGCAAAGTTTCATTCAAATCTACGTATGGACGTCTGCCTGATCCCATTCTTACCACCTTATCCATTACACCACTGCCTCCCTCAAATGTACAGTCACAGTGGAGTCTGGCAGCCTGTCACATTCTCACCTCCATTGCTCAGTGCTCTCCCTCAACCTTACACCCTCTGACCTGCCATGAAGCTATCAGCCACCTAAGGACACTGTAAGACCAGAAAGAGTGACACAAAGGAACAATGCAAACATAACACAGCAGAGGTTAAGTGCAGAAAGTATTAGGGCATTTATCTCATTCTTTTGGCCAATTCTCTTGGACTTGCTTGGGCACTGGTATCTAAGTGGACATTTTTTGTTCAGTCGTTTTTGTTGCCCTTGACCAGATTTCACTGCTTACATAAAACAAAGAAGGTTCCTCTCTTCTCCACTTTTCTGTTTCATCCATTCTGACCCTGAGCCAGTTACCACATCATATGCAATAATGACATCCTCCTTATGTG
>NC_059271.1:7607500-7612500 GCF_017591435.1 Portunus trituberculatus | reverse complement strand
GGTGTGATATTTAGCAGATAAAGTCACCAGCAGACACCAGCCAGCCACTCCAACCACTGTACTGGTGGGTTAGGTCAAGTTTCTCTGTCTTACGTTAGGTTAGGTTATATTACGGCCAGCAGAAATACCTAATCTCACCAACCCTTGAAAAAAAAGGGGGGGAAAAAAAAAGAAGGAAAGTTTGAAGGTTTTGTGATTGAGCTAATGGGACACCTGAATATAACAGGTTTGCCTCTTTATGTTAAGTCATATTTGATAAACGTAACCTAACTAGCCCTTGGAAAAAAAATGTGATAGAAAAATTTTTTGGAAAGTTTGTAGCTATTGTGATTGAACTAACATGACACACGAACATACACCTTTATCTCTCAATCTTCCAATGGCAATCAGCTAGGCAATGAAGAGAACCACTAGACACACACACACATGCACACACACACACACACACACACACACACACACACACACACACACACACAGGATTCAAAGGATGGTCCAGTGGGATAATCTGGACAGGATATCCTTTCTACTGTTGTCGTGTTACCATCACACCTGTAACTGACGTCACCAGTGCCACTAAACGTTCACCTTCCTCTGCCACTATCTCACCATTACTCATCTTAGGAAAACTGAATCCTGCCTTTGGGGAAGTCTTGTTTCATATACTTTGGTTAGGTCACAAATCAGGGGATGTATTTGGTGTGTGTTCTGTGGTGCTCTTATAGTCTTGTTCTCTACCTATTTACCTAGCTATCTATCTACCTAGTATGTTTTCTAGACTAATTGACTGCTAGCATGATAAATTTCACTATCGTATACTTGTGCTAGGATGGCTGTACTATAATAATAAAAGTAATAATAAAGATAAAAATAATGATAATAAATAATAACAATAATAATAAAAAGAAAAAGAACTTATACATGGGAAGGCTACTAGCACATACTTTCTATATCTATACAACAGTATTCCATTTTCCTGGTCTTACATCATACTTAGGGCACACTGGAATGAATGGTAAGTGTGAAGGTATGAATGGAGTTGTAGTCTTCATGAAAAAAAAGGAGGAAAGGTGGAGTGATCATAAGTGGTCTGTCCATAGTTTTCCCTCTACTCTCTTCCTACAGTTAGTTTTACAGAATAGTCAGTACACAGCCACAGTGGAAAGTTGAGATGAGATAATAAAGGAGATAATGTACACTTTCCTTAACTTTATACCTGCTTCATATTTGCCTTGAGTTTTGTAGTTATGATGGCATATGTATGTAATGTCATTTTCCTTGGGTTGTTTCCCCTAGTGTTCATATGAATTTTGTTTCTTTTCTAAGATTAATAGTTTTCCATTTTCTAACACAAAGAAAATGTTTCAGGTAATCTGTATTATAATTCTACAAGTAATACAGTGAAATGTCTTCTTCATAACAAAACGTCGAAGGTTGCAATACTTATTCTGTATAAAAAGTAAAAATAAATACTCCTTATTACCTAATAAGTGAAGCATTATCACTAATAATACCTTAACTTCAATTCAAATAAGGAAACAACTAAATGTAAGAAGGTATCAAGCAAACAAATATCAAAATGTCCAGACCATAGAAGGAGTTGTCAGCGGCTGTGTCATGTGAGAGGAAGAGAGGGAGAGGTGAGGCTCGTCTGCATCAACACCACAAACACACACTTGTCTCTACACTGTGAGTGGAATACATAAGAGTCCTGCCTTTGTGCCAATAATAACTGCAGCAAGAGCTGATGTTAATGTCCTACAGGCACAGCTGGACAGTAAAGCCAGTTTGTGCATTCAGGGAAGCTCATACTGATCTCTCAACTACAAATTTTCATCATCCATTAATTCAACACAATAAAAGCCAAATCCTTAGATCCCCTTCACCAAAACACACTCAACACGTCACAATCTCTAGCACTATTACAAAACCCACAAAGCTCAACTCTTTCCTTTGAACTAAATGACTTCATCCACAGCTTATCACACAGGCTCTGAAGACCACCACCCCAGCAAGCTATGCCAGACCGGGCTGCTGAGGTGATGTATTTGGTGTGTGCATGCAGCAGACGGCAGTGAGGGCAGCACACAGCTGCTGAGGTGATGTATTCGGTGTGTGCATGCAGCAGAGGGCAGTGAGGGCAGCACACACAGCTCAGGGATGCACACAATAACACAACAGGTTGCATGGGGCACACTCACCAGCCTCCTTGGCCTCAGCAAACTCCTGCAGATATTTCTGGACCTGCTCCTCGGGAACCTCTGGCTTGTCGGGCTCGTTAAACTTCCTTATTTTTCTCTCAACCTCCTGAAGGGAAACAACGCATCAGTAAATAGTAGTAGTAGTAGTATCATTATTATTATTATTACTGTTATTATTATTATTATTATTATTACTATAGTAGTAGTAGTAATTAAAAATATATAATAATAATAATAATAATAATAATAATAATAATAATAATAATAATAATAATAATAATAATAACACCAACAACAACAGCAACACACTTATTTTTTCCACCTGGAACTGAATAACACAATATAATACTGAAACCTCCCACTAAAAGTACAATACCCCACAAAAATAGGGGCCGCCGTGGTACAGTGGATCCGTGCGTACTTTGGGGTCCGAGGGGTCTCCAAGCACATGGGTTCGAATCCTGTCTACGGTCTGAGTGTAGGTTGGGCTTCCTCACTCAGGGCAACGGTTTCCTAGTGGGTGGGCTTTGAAATAGGAGGTACCCTTAATAAGTATCCCCTTTAGCCCATAAATTCCCGTGAAAAGCCCACATGGTATAAAAAAGACTCACCATCACCATCACCACCACCACACCACAGTACACTCCCCACCACATGCTTCCCCTCACCACACCCACACTGGACCTTCCTCCTTAGACCACAGTGACTGGACTAACATGAATCACCGACAGTGTCCTTCAAGCCACACACTGATGCACACAATGACAACCTAGAAGTCACTATGTACTCCACCACCACCACCACCACCACCACCAGCCCTGCAGCTCAGTGACTCAATAACAGGCAAAGTACAGAATCACACGCTTTCTCCAAGTACTATTACATACATCATTACCTTTACAGTTCATTTTTCAACTTTCACTGACTTAACCACTTCAGTACCATGACGTGCTTTCATATTCATTCTGGTTCCTATTTGGTCATTTTATACAGCTTCAGAAACTTATATGGGTATTAAAATAGTGAAGATTCTGGCCATTAATCTTCTGACCTCCATAGATTCGTCCTAATGTAAATAAAATTGTCTTATCATACCCAAAACTCATAGTAAAAATGTGTTCCAGTACTGAATGGGTTATCTGCTTTGTGTACAATGCTATAGCTCTTTCTCTAGGGCAAGGAAAAGAAAATAAGTAATAATGTAGATACCTAACAGTTAATCCTTTCACAGTGATAAGCAACAATTCACAGTGATAAAACTAGCAATGTAGAAAATCTTTATGGCCATGTATAAAAAAAAGAATGGGACCAAAATTAATAGATTTGGAATTTCATAAGCTGTGTGATGTTTGGAGGTGACTGTAGGCTATGAGGAAATACAAATCTCAAGGTGGCTGGTGACTCAGGACAGATGCACCAAGTAGCACCAATAAAGATGAGTTAAGAATACTACAGCAATATTCAACTGATGATATAAAAAATTCCACCAATCAAAAATTAATGTGTAATGTAACTCTGCAACAGTAATGAAAGACTGAATACTCCCTCCCTCCCTCCCTCCTCTCTCTCTCTCTCTCTCTCTCTCTCTCTCTCTCTCTCTCTTTGAGCAACAGAGATGGATGAAGGAAAGGAAAGATACAGGGAAAAATTTAAAAAAAAGTGATAAAGTAAAAGAACAAAACAAAGAGAAATGAAAGAACAACTGAAGGTAAAAAGAAAACATGCAGATAATTTTAGAATAGATGAAGAAAAAGAAAACAAACAGAAATAAAAGGAAAGATGAAGAGAAAAACAATACACAAAAATGAGAGAACAGAAAAAAAAAAAAAAAAAAAAAAAAAATACATAGATAATAATTTAGAAAAATGGATAGATAAATGGAAGAAGAGAGAAGCAGGAGGACAGAGATGGAATAATGGATAGAGGAAGGAAGGAAAGAAGAGAGGAAGGGTATGAGTAACAAAACATAACTAACCAATCGCTGCTTCTGGTAACTGTAGGGGATGTAGGGCGGTGCCTCGTGTCGGTGCCTCTTAAACAGGCTCTGGGGGAAGGGAAGGGAAGGTGTTACTCCTGGATCCTGTGTGTGTTTTGGTAGGGAGGAAACCTCATGTCAATTGTTGTGTGAATGAATGCATGACGACTTAAAATAAAATGCATTGTTCTAAGCTGTAAATATTGTCTTCTAAATATAATGTGTGTATATAAAAAGCAGCCTAGGATTTGTTAGATGCCATGTACATTTATCACTGTGGAATTTGTACATGAAGTAAGAAAGAAAGTATTGTTAATTAGTATTCCTTTTTCATGTGTCTTGGTTAATTAATTCGTATCTTATTTTTGTAAGGATATCTATATGAGATTGTCACTTCCCTGCCTCCTTCTCTGTCTTGTCACATGAAGAAGCAAGCAGGGCACAACAAGCAGACTGAGCCATGCAGACTGACTGACAGCTAATATTCTTTTAATGATACTTATAATAAAGCGAATCAGATTTTCATGGAAATATTAACATGAAAACAATGTCCAAGAAAATCAAAGGGTAGAATTTTGCTTTAGAAGAGAATACCTACATAGCTTCCATTACAGTGAGTGAAGTACAACAAAAGTTTCTTACCAGTATGAATGAATAATATATGACTTTGTAAAAAAAAAGTAAATAAAACAATGAAGGAATAAATAAATAAATAAAAACATGAGTAAACAAAAATATTAAACTAAATAACTACAGTACTCAAAAAAAAAAAAAAAAAAAAAAAAAAAAACCTTAAGAAAACAAAGACAAGGATGAAAGAAAAC
>NC_059271.1:7592500-7602500 GCF_017591435.1 Portunus trituberculatus | reverse complement strand
CTCTTAACTTGTCATTGCCTACATATTAGAGCACTGCAACCACAGATAATCCACCAATCAGTGATTATTACAATTTGTAAAAAGTTACCTCAATGGGCTACACTGCACAGCATGCCCAGGCACCAACACTACCACTGGCTACACAAACACAAACTCAGCACCTTCCACTCTGCTCCTGCCTGGTGGTTTCTTAAGGCAGTGTCCCTGCTACACAGGAGCACTGGCAGCAGTCAAGGATGAACACTACTCCCCAGCCTAAGAGTGACTGGCTGTAGGTGACTCAAGACACTGCCCCTCCCCTTCACCTGACCCCTCAAGGTGACCCCTGCCTGTCCCACATCTCCATTACCTTGCCATTAAAGCCATAAATAGGCAGACAGGTTCAAAATCCTCCTGTGTCTGACAAATTATGTCATCCTCATGACAACCTCCAGTAGACACGCTCATAAATCAATACTTCTCAAATACTTCTCATTGCTTTGTTGGGGGAACTTCCTGAGCGCCCGGGGAGCGCGGGAGTGTGTGTGGCTCACCGCCTTGTCATTTCACCAGCGGTCTGCCATGCAACCTTTAACGACCCAGTCAATAGAAATGCTACAGATAAGATAAATAAGTACACAAAATCAATCAATAATAACTCTACAAGGGTATTATCCTCTGTAACATGAACGTACACGCACACATATTCACTGCCAAGGTCTCTGTCAAGTTCTCAATTACGAACAATGCACTAACATTCAGTCACCGCTGCTACCAAACCTGCCGAGAACCTAGTGACCTACGTGACCTAACCTGCCACTACCACTTCATGACAACCTCGCCAGCCACAACACAGGGGTCACACGCCGCACAGATGGCCTCCACACTCACCCCGGCCTCCACAGTACACAGGTGACTCCCTCAACCGGTGGAAATTTGGCGAGGAAAGTAGAATCTAAATATAACTCTTGGCGCGAGTGTTCCCAGCGCTGCCCGCCGCCCAAGACCGCCCAGCACACGCCCCGACACTTCCACGCCCCCTGCCCTCACACTGTAGGCCTTACTGAAGCTACAGGAAAGTCTAGGATAATTAAGTGCATGTTCATTAACCTAAACTGAGTAAAACTTGCTCACCTCCTTCCCCACTGACTTCCCCGAGGACACTAAAGGTGACCTTGAGAGATGCTGCAGCTGTCTGCTGTGCGCACGACAGTTGCCTTATCTGCCTACCATCACAACTATATCTTCTTTTTTCCATAGTTAAAGCTACATGTTCGACCTTTTTCGCTGCAAATACATGGGACAAGGACTTTATTCTAATCAGTAGGTTGCTAAAAAATAGCGTTGCTAGATACGAAAGGTGATGGTTTAATTGCAAGTTTTTATGCGGGATGGAGTGTGTTGAGCGCCGCCCGATGATGCAATACTTGTCATCACTCCCAGCAACGGGACCATAGGGCAGACCGCCTCCCATTCACTCATCCATACACATTCATCATTCAACTCAGACACACAGGTGCATACCGGATGTGATTATGCAGATAGTAATACCTAGACACGTGCAACTTTAGGGTCACTGAGCAACATGGAATAGCTTAAAAAGAGAAAAAAAAAAAATAACTAGGTAAAAAAGGAGGAATGTAAAAAGTACGTACACACGGACAAAGGGAATGGCAGTAACAGTAATGACGTGAGTATCATCACGTCTTTCAGGTAAAAAATGCAGTTCACCGATACTTTCCCACCAACTCAGTGACTAACAGGTAGGAAATCCTGAAGAACCGGACGCACCCACACACATGCAAGAATGTACCCTCGCACGTTGTGAGGTGTGAATCGCTTCAATTATTAGTTCTCTTCCTCGCAGTCCATCGCTACAGTTCATATAGAAGTTTTTTTTTTTTCCAGCAAAGACTAGAAGGGCTGAAAGATTGAGTGAAAAAAATGCCCATGGTTAATAACTTTAAGACTTTCTTCATGGCTATTTTGAGACTATAGAAATAAGTGATCATGTTCTCATAGGTATTCTGTTCCACTGTTAATTCACGAGAATAATTACAACACTTCTGAATACACACGAATAACTACTAATTGATCCTGTTAAAGATAATCAAGATCAGAGAGAATGTGTTTGAAGAAGAGATGTAAGCACTGAAATAGACGACCATAGCAAATTGTTCTCCAGCGCAGAGGGAGGAGTCTCGCTACCATCAGAAGCTGTGGTGCGTAGGGATACTGGGGGAAATGCTATCACCATGCTGCAGAGGTTACACAGGAGGAGGAGGAGGAGGAGAAGGTAAAGTATTGCCTCACCACCCTCAGTTCCCAGGAACATATTCTTTTAGCACTTCAATATGTCTTTCTTATGTCAACTATTTTTAGCATATTCTTTGTTACAGAGCTTACAGGGATTTTCAAGGGCATTTTCATGATTCGAGTGACAGCTTAACATGGTCTATAAGAAGTAATGCTTTCAGAGATATTTTCATGAATCTGATGATAACTTTATGTGCGGACTTTGCACTATCAGAGGAAGGAGAAAACAAAAGCATGCGAGTATAATCCGACTAGTTAACCTATACGTGGCCTTTAGAAAATACGGAAGAACCAAGCGTTTCAAAATAGGGGCTCATGCGGGTATTTTGAAATCCTACACTGGCACCAAGGACTCACAGGCAGATATGAGAGGTGCTTGGCGTGGACTGTGTAACACCACTTGGCATTAGTAAGTGCCACTCACTTGCATAAAGGATCCACTGTTGAGAGAGAGAGAGAGAGAGAGAGAGAGAGAGAGAGAGAGAGAGAGAGAGAGAGAGAGAGAGAGAGAGAGAGAGACGCCCGTATCTTATCTGATATCGTGATATATAAATTTATTCACTAAACAAAAATATATATGACCTTACCTCTTTCCGGCAGAGAGAGAGAGAGAGAGAGAGAGAGAGAGAGAGAGAGAGAGAGAGAGAGAGAGAGAGGAGTCACTTCATTGCGACACTGCTCTTTAACCAGCCATAAGCCATCCTTCCTGACATTACCGTCCTCTTCAGTGTGTCAGTACGATAATTGACTGATGGTACGAGATTGGAAGACTAAACTTCAGTTGTACCCAAAGAACTGCATTGTCGAACACTTTCCAAATTGAACACATAATAACACTGGATTAACAAAAAAGCGTGGGCGTCTCTCTCTCTCTCTCTCTCTCTCTCTCTCTCTCTCTCTCTCTCTCTCTCTCTCTCCATGTTCTATAGAGAGAAGGTTACGGGTGTTTTCAAAGGTATTTTCAATGGTTTTGCATCGTGAGTGTGAAAATAGTCTAAGAAATACTGGACTATAATTCTTTGGCCTTTTCAAATCGTTATTATCACAGTACAGTTACAAAAATAATTAACTGGTCATTGATTGAATTAAACACAGTAGATGGGTTTTTTTCTACAACAGTGTGGTCACGTACCCCGAGTGTGTGTGTGTGTGTGTGTGTGTGTGTGTGTGTGTGTGTGTGTGTGTGTGTGTGTGTGTGTGTGTGTGTTTGTGTGTGTGTGTGTTATTAAATTTTTATTCACTTATATGGATGCTTTTTATTTGTCAGAATATTACACAGACACACACACACACACACACACACACACACACACACACACACACACACACACACACACACACACACACACACCCTAGTTTCATTCTAATTCATTTTATTTTTCATCTATTTATCTTTTCAATATATGTAACTACTGAAGACAAAACATTATAAATATACATAATAGAAATACAAATCTCTCTCTCTCTCTCTCTCTCTCTCTCTCTCTCTCTCTCTCTCTCTCTCTCTCTCTCTCTCTCTCTCTCTCTCTCTCTTTGTGCGTGCCATTACTGAAACCACAAAACATCAAAAGTAGCGGCAGGACATCTCAAGGTCAATTCCTTAAGGCGCGTTTCTGCTCGAGTCCTAGACGGTTTGCAACATTCATTTTATGCACGCTTGGGACCCGTGGCTCGAGGCGCTTTGTTCCCTCACATAGGCACTGCTTCCAAAGGGCCCATAGGTGAATAGGCGGGTTCTCACATGGGTGCTTTTCTTGTCAGGGATGCAGTACGAGTGTTCTTGTTGAGCTATCATCGAGTTATGAAAGTACACTGCAAGATCTTAGTAACTTTCAATAGAACTGACAGAAAGTAGGGAAAAGGAGGCAGAGGCAGAGAAGGAGAAGTAGAGATGAGGGAAGAGGGAAGAGCAGGAGGGGGAGAGAAGATAAGAGGAGGAAAAAAAGAGGGGATAAAAGAAAAAAAAAGTTTGTTGGTTGTTAAACTTTACAGCACAAGATTGAAATGATAGTGGTATTATTTCTACAATGTCACTTTTTTTCATTCCTATTATTCAAACGGATTCAAAGCAGCTGTGGATTGCGACTTTTATCTATTCGTATTTTCAGACACTATGGCTTTCTGGGGGGCGATGACTTAAGTGGGCACTTATTTTTGGGGGGACGAGAGGCAGAGAAGGAGGGTTAGTTTCCTTGGTTTAATGTTTTTTACTGCAATGACTGACACCCTTAATGCTGAAATATATTAGTGTAATGCATCATGTTATCTTTATTTATTGCACCAACGCTCTCTCCAGTCTTCTTGCTTGTGCGGTGGTGTGTTGGAGGCACCAGGAAACTTTCATGTATCTGCGTTACCTTTTTACTGCTGAGTGACTGGAGGTAGAGAGCACCCCGGAAATAATCTCAGAACCTCATGATCGTTTGACGCCTGAGGTCCTATGTTTCAAGTCTCCTGTCGGGGATTCAGGCCTTTCACGGCTATCAGATCTGTATAAAAACGTTTTGCTCTCTCACCATTATTCTTTTCAAAGGCCACGGAAATGACTAGCAGGATTGTCAAGAGTGTTTCTTTCTGTTGATTATGTAGAAATCTATCTCTAGAACAGTATAAACACTCCCCCACCCCCCAAAAAACCTGATGTAACTTCAACCAATGTCTTTGAAAGTAGTTTGGGTGAGGCGCAGAAACGTTTCAGCGTATGGTCCTTTATCACTCTCTTGGTCTTGGATGGATCTGTCTGGGGCAGTATTTTTATGACACAGCCGAGGAAAAGAACCCTTCCATTCCAAACGCCGTAGAGATGCGTCATAGCTACAGGCTGGCTGATAATGGAGAACATGCAACCACCAATGTACATATTTGTTAAGATAAGCAATATCGCAGTCTCTCTGATTGCAAGTGATTGTATAAATGTTTCCTGAATCAGTGCAATATTAGGCAACATTGTCAGGCTCGTGGGAAGGCCGTGACGTGACGTATGGGCCATGTGAAGGTAACACTCGGCAATGTTCTCAAACGCCAACACTATTTTCAGAGGCGACAGAGACAACCGGTAGTGTTCTCATAGAAGTTCTTCCCAGTGATGAGGCAGGCTGGCTCGTACTCTCCAACACTTCTGTGCTTCACCTCCACTATCTAAAAAGGCTCTATATTTTAAATTTACACGAGTTTATTTAGGGTGTTTTTACGGTTTTAGAGGCAGAGTAACAATATTTTTACAATATTAACTGGAGAAACAATCTTAAGAAACCCGCTAATCAACTCTATGGCCCTTGAAACTAATCGTGGTGAGAGACCAAAGCGTTTCTGAATACGGGCCAGAATCCCGCAGCGGTATGCACACTCAACAATACTCCCTCATTTCACTAATATTGATACATTTCCTTTCTTTTCTCTCTTTAGTTTCGATTGTCAGTATTTATCTCAGTGTGTTTCCTTCGTTATGACTTCCAATACTTTTTTTCTTCCTCTTTTACTTTTCATTTATGTTTTCAGTACAATTTATTTAAGTTCCATTCAATTTCATTCGATCAATACATTTCTTTTGTCTTCTTTCTTTAGTTAAATTAGTAGTTTTTTTTTTTTTTAGTTCATTTTCCTTAAGTAATGAAAGGAATTTAACGCATACAGAGGTCTATCGTTTCTTTTAATATCGACTTTACTTCCGCTCCTTCGTCAGTTCATGGTTTCAGTGCTTTCCTTGTTTCATTTTCCGTATATAAAGAAAGGAATTACAATTTACATGCACAGTGTTTCTTCATATTCCCTTCTTTATCACGCTTTAGTTCAGTGTCATTTACTTTTTCCTATAGTTCATGTCTTTATGTTGCTAACAACACTACACTCATTTCTTGTGAGCTATAGGCTACGTTTTATCCTTTTCTATGTTTATGTTGCCGGTTACTCCTCAGCTTGTTTTCCTTATGCAACGAACACACAACACTCCTTCACCTCCTACATTTCCTCCGGTCTTACCTTCACTCTGCGTTAACTACATTCCTCTCTCACGGGCCGGCACTGCATTACCTCAAAAAGTTCATTCAGATGCCTACAGTCACTTCCAAATGCTTCAAACGGTCACACACGGGCCCCACAGGAAGACTGGCAACGGGGTACCATCTGGTCATGTTCACCACTTGACTGATAGCCTCTCTCTCTCTCTCTATCTCCATTGACCTGTATACAACACTTTACTAGATTAAGAACATTATTCTGAAACATCTGTCCACATCTTGACTACTTTCAACAGGTTCTTGAAATGCCACGGGTTTTTAATGTTTTTCTAGCCATAAATTGTTCTAGTAACAGATTACCAAGATTTCTACACTTTTATCGGGAGAAACAGGCTTAAGAACCTGGTTAATCATCTCTGAGGCCTTTGAAGATTGCCACGGTGACAGAGCAGAGCGTTTCAGAACACAGGTTATTGGCAGTGTTGTCATCTCATGGTAAGTGTATAGAAATCACGCTCCTCTGTGGGCGCTCTCTCTCTCTCTCTCTCTCTCTCTCTCTTATCTACTCAGAAAACTATCTTTTCATAACATTTCCATATCAATCACTCACGTTTTTCATTCATATATAGGACCCTCCTGCAGGCGTTAATATTTGTTACAAGAAGCCAGTCAGGGTATTTATTGGGCCAGTCAGAGAGCGGTGTTTATGGGCGCTGGATGTCTTTACAAGATAATATGCTTTCCTACTTTTACCTTTTCCTTTCTCTTTCCTGACTCCGCCTTCTTCACTTACCTTCATTTTCTCTGTTTGTCCTGTCCCCACCGGTAATCTGTTAATCCCTTTTTCCCTTAGGCTACCTCCCAGCTGGTTTATGGCTTTCTTCCTGTTGTTTCTCCTGGTATTTGTGTGTTGTTTCTCTGGTTACTGATTCTGGAGAATGACCATTCGAAGAGAGGTGTTAATGGCTCTTCGTAGGTGCCCGGCCTCGGCTGATCTTTCTTTTCTCTTCTTTTCGCTTCTTTCTTTTCTCTTCATTCTTCGTTTCTTCATTCTTCTTTCCTTCATTGCTTGTCTTTGTGACAGACAAGATATGCAGTGGTGTGAGGGCACCACAACTATATTGATTTGTAGTAGTAGTAGTAGTAGTAGTAGTAGTAGTAGTAGTAGTAGTAGTAGTAGTAGTAGTAGTAGTAGTAGTAGCAGTAGTAGTAGCAGTAGCAGCAGCAGTAGTAGTAGTGGTAATAGTAGTAGTAGTAGTAGCAGCAGTAGTGCAGCAGTGGTGGTAGTAGTGCAGCAGTAGCAGTAGTGGTGCAGCAGTGGCAGTAGCAGCAGTGGTGGTGGTGGTGGTGGTGGTGGTGGCAATAGTAGCAGTGGTGGTAGTGGTGGTGGTGGTGGTGGTGGCAGTGGTGCAGTGGTGGTGGTGGTGCAGGTGGTGGTGGTGGCAGTGGTGGTGGTGAGTAGTAGTGTGGTGGTGTCACAGACAAGATGTGCAGTGGTGTGAGGGCACCACAACCATATTGATTTGTGGTGCAGTAGTAGTAGCAGTGGTAGTAGTAGCAGTAGCAGTAGTGTAGTAGTAGTAGTAGCAGTAGCAGTAGTAGTAGTAGTAGTGCAGTAGTAGTAGTAGTAATAGTAGTAGTAGTGGTAGTAATAGTAGTAGTAGTGGTAGTAAGAGTATAGTAATAGTAGTAGTAGTAGTAGTAGTAGTAGTAGTAGTAGTAGTAGTAGTAGTAGGAGTAAAACTAGAGGTGACAATGAGATATAGATAAACAACAACAACAACAATAATGACGACAACAACAACAACAACAAGAGTTGGTGGTACTTTGGTATATGCGATCTACACAGATAACGATATCTAATTCTAGTTTGGTATGCGATCTACATGTTTCATTTATCTATTATGGCTTAAGTAAAACATTCAACATATACATGTATTTGTAAAGGTAAAAGAAATACATCAACAGTTAATGAAACAAAGAAACAATGAAACGTACTAAGACGCAGAGCCAATACTTGAATTACGAATACTATTACATATTAAGACGCCAATGAAAAGGCTCTCTGTGTCACTTTCAATTAAAATGTGGGAATTTAAGATATCATAACACCATTTCACATTGATAACGAAAAGTATTTACTTCATCTCCTGAAATTATGCATATGTTAGAAAAATAATGAGCTTTGCTGGACTTTTAACATAGAACAAAAAGAGTCTTACGAACAAAGTCACTGAAAATTGTGGAATTTGAAAAATAATGGCCATATAATTTGTATTTCTCAAAGGTTCTTGTTTAAAAAATACGGTTTATTTTAGGGTAGTTTAAAGGTTCCATTGAAATATTAACATGATCTCTACCTTATCAATAACAAAAACACTCTTACGAATAAATTCTATCATCTCTGTGGACTTTGAAAAATAGTACCGTCTTTGTGGACTTTGAAAAATAGTGGCCATTTAAGATTATATTTTCAAAAGAATTTTTTCAATCAAAAGGGTTTTTAAGGTTAGCTTGATGGTTGAATTAACAGATTAACATTACATCTACTTTATCAACAGCTTAAAAACTCTTTAGGAGGCAGCCGACCAAAAATATATTTGTGGTAGTTAATGTTATTGTCTCTTGTTTATTGTCTCCAACTCTCAAGCTCTGCCCCGAGTATTCCTGATTGGCTGTTCAGACTTCTTGGGCGGGTCATTTACTTTTGAAATGTATTTCAGTATATACTGGGAGTAAGAATATGTGGAATCTTGACCTTATTATGAGAAAATAGTTTCTGAGGGAAAGTAACATACGCGAGGGATATCAGGTCACGGCCTCGCGGTGAGGAGACGGACAGGGTGACGGACGGGCAACATTGCATCACACGTGTGTCAGATGCCCACATCATAAGCGAAATATGAGAAATATGAAGAAATAAGAAATAAAGAAATATGGATGTATGATAGTTCGCCAGTATGCGGTGTGTAGCCGTATCCAGCCATAAAAAAAGATTAGGAAGGGCAGGAAGGTCAAAAGGAAACATTTAATGACCCAG
This sequence comes from Portunus trituberculatus, assembly GCF_017591435.1. Taxonomy (NCBI): domain Eukaryota; kingdom Metazoa; phylum Arthropoda; class Malacostraca; order Decapoda; family Portunidae; genus Portunus; species Portunus trituberculatus. The sequence continues at coordinate 7,593,209 of NC_059271.1, read as the reverse complement.
GCCAGTTGACCCAGGGCAGCCCGGGCAGATATATATAGCCCAGGTCAGGTAAACATTATGTGGTGGTGTTGTCGTTCTTGGATGTTGTTGATACCACACATGGAGTTCACGTGAGCTTGTACTTGATTGGTGAATGGTACATTCTGAGTGGCGTGTTGTGTGGGTCAAGACACGCCCCCATAAGTTCCTGGAGGGAAATTGTAGAGGATTGGGGTAGAGAGAGAGGAAGCAGAGAGGACAACCGCGGCTCTAAGCGGGCCACCCTCGGCTGCATAGCTGAGGGCAGCGTTTTGTACTTCATATAACCAGTAAGTGGAACTATAAGTTGCAATGCAGTTTTTTGAGGTAAATTAGAATGGAGGAGAAATAACGATAGGAGATTTAGGTATTATTTTAGTATGTATTTATGTGTTTGTATTTTGGTTCATAATGACGTCGTTATATACTTGCGTTTTCATCTATGAATAAGGAAATTGTATACGGCTACCTACGTATGTGCATGTGTGTTGCTCTGACGAATAAGTTACATAACATATTTACTAGTGTGTAATTGTGTACGAAGTTAACGTGGTTCCATGTATGGGTACCAAGAGAAAGAGATTACTTGTGGGAAGTCACTTGTGTGGAAATATCAATATTTGTCATTATATTTCGGTGGTGTTACGTTGTCATTTTCGTGAACGGAGTCAGGTAACTATATGTGTATGGT
>NC_059271.1:7577500-7585000 GCF_017591435.1 Portunus trituberculatus | reverse complement strand
ACCTCGGCGGTCCTGTTGACATATTAACGTAATCTGTTGGGAGGTGCTGACTTTTCCGGAGCTCTTTATTGTTTCTAGTGTTATTTCAAGAAGTATTAGTGAACGTTATCGGATTTTCATAGTTATCATGGAAGGGATTGGTGTTTTAAGGGTGTTTTCATGATTAGTGTGATTAGTTTTATGAGTTCAGTGGAGGTTACTGCGACTTCTAAGGGTATTTTCACGTATTTCAATAATCACATAAAGACTTTACGTTTTAGAAGTTATTGGGGGATTCTAAGATGTTTTCGTTACACTATAGACACTTGAACACGCTTCAGCAAAATCTATGAGTGTACATAAAAGTGTCTACATGATTCTACTGATGGCTTATCAATGACTATATATCTTAATGGCAAAAAAAGGGAAAATAAACGAATGAACTCTACAAACTCTGAACACCGACCAAAGATAGACCAAAGATATGCCACGCACCCAGCCACCTCGCGTCTCACGCCTCACTCCTGTGCCCGTCACTACATTGTGATAATTCATGATGTTACATTAGTGTAAAAAGCATTACCAGTGGAAGAAATTGAAAAAGGAAAATAATATATGGTCACAATCTTGAAAAAGACAAAACAAGATATATCAAGAATAGAGGAAAAAAAATAAATAAATAAATACACACAAATACACGCGAAATACACGCCAATACCAAGGTTTTCAACCCCATACCCCCTACTGGACTGGACTGGACCCGAGCGTCTAGGAATTGTGGTCGTTCTAGAAAGGGAATAGCGCGCGCGCGCGCGCACACACACACACACACACACACACACACACACACACACACACACACACACACACACACACACACACACACACACACACACACACACACACACACACACACACACACAACACACACACACACTCATAACTCCTGCAGGTGAGGCAGCAGCAACGTGAGGAGGAAGGACACTCTCCCGCAGCCAAGTGCAGCCAGGGGAGGGTCAGTGCCGGGTTCCATCTCGATGAGATCCAACACCTGCTGCTGGACCTTGGCCAGGGCCACCTCGTCCACCACAAACTCCCATCTCTCCACCATCAGCAGCTCCCTCGTGACGCACCTCCTCACCTGCACGGCGTCCATGGGCAGGAAGGGCACCAGGACAACAGAGCGCGTGGCTCGGCTTAGAAGATGTTTGTCCTGCAGTGCAATGCTCAGGTTGGTGAAGTCATGGTGAAGATCCTCCTTCCCTCGCCCGCCGCGAAGAAAGTCAAGGAAGTGTTCCTCTACGCCCCGGGCTGCTCGGGTGCCACTCAAGACTACCAGGACATTACTGTTCCGGAGGTTTTCATCATCCAGCAGTCCCTTCAGGAAGAATTTCAGGATGCCAAGGGCGGATAAGGAATCTCCATCCCAGCCGTCTATGACAAGAAAGTTAGGGGCACAGGGATCCACGCCGCGAATGAGCAATTCCGCCTCTTGCTGCAGTACCTCTTGGTCTTCAGGCAGGTGTGAGGACACCACTGCCTGCACCCTGCCCTTCTGGCCCAGCACACTGCTCATGACGTTGGCAGCGAGCGTCTTGCCGCTGCCTTTCCTCCCCGAAAACCACAGCACAAGGGGCCTGGAGGGTTTAGACTCACTGAACTCAGAGAGGTTATCAATTATCGTTTCTATTGCCAAACTTTGGCCCACCAAATTTTTTCTGAGCCTTCCCTGTAGTTGAGCCACAGGCAGTGGTGTGTACTTGGTTTGTAGACACGCGTCATCATCAATTCCACCATTCATTCCACTTATTCCATTCCACTTCCATTCCATTCTATCCCATTTCATGTACAGCGACGTTATCACCTCGAAGAAGGGTAGCGGAATTGCCATTTGATAGGAGAGGCATGACACTACATACAACAGAACAGCCAGTGCATAGACAGGAAGCACTGGGTTTAGCATATACCAGCCACACACGAATAAGATAAGAAAGAGTATAAAGATGATGACCACTGGATTCCATTGAAAATAGACGCAAGAGAACGCCACACACGCCAGTCCGAACAGGAAACTCAGTGGCCACTGAAAAGAAAAAAAAAAAAACATTGAATATCCTCGCTGCTCAATGAGACAACAAAACATTTAAAAACACGACCAGCTTCTGACAAAGATGCGAGAAGGGTGGAAGAGTCACGGAGTACCCGACTGTCTGGCGGGAAGGAAGGCCTGACACATTCCTGGTCGAGACTTGAGATCGAAAATTTAATGTCACGTAATCATAACAACAGCAAGGACAGCCTACACAACCACACCATCACACTTGTCAACACAAACATTACCCAAGCAGCAGCTGGTCTGAGAAAATCATACCTTTTGAATATGATACATCAGCAAACCCAGTGAAATCTGAAATTCTATGGATTCTGAGAATATCATCTTGACGCGTCAAGGAAGTCGTGGATTGACAGTATTTCTGCAGGCGTATGTCCTGTCTGTCAGCGCAGCTCCTGCCAATGCCGCCTTGACGCCCGCCTGCTTGGCCAGCAAGACGCGCCACTAGGTGCAACAAAAATTACTCCCCGATAAAGAGACAGTGAGTGACCACACTAGTGCTTTGCTGTCTTGTGTCACCCTATAGTGCGGGAGATGTGATGTGATAACACAACTGATTAGATACAAAGAGATCTTTCTACGAAGCCTGATTAGATCATCATGATAATCCTACAACCGAGGACAGAAAAAAGATAAAACTATGCATACAAGTGTTTGCACCTCGCCACACAATGCGTAAGGAGTGCGTCTCTTTCCTTATCTGACTAGCCATCTCACTGGTTTAACAACAACCCTGAAGAGCAGACACTGCCTTCAGGACAAAAGCTGCAGGACGAACAATCACGTAAGACCCACTAAACCACATTCTGAAACATTCTTGCTCCGTATCTTTACTACTTTTAAAAATGCTCTAATCTAAAGGACACTACGTATGTTTCAAGCATGTTTTTACAGCTCTCATGACATATTAACAAGAATTCTACATCATAAGCAGGAGAAACACTCTTGAGAACCAGGCTACTCATCTCTGTGGCCTTCTGAAATATAGTCGTGAGAGAGAGAGAGAGAGAGAGAGAGAGAGAGAGAGAGAGAGAGAGAGAGAGAGAGAGAGAGAGAGAGAGAGAGAGAGAGAGAGAGAGAGAGAGAGAGAGAGAGAGAGAGAGAGAGAGAGAGAGAGAGAGAGAGAGAGAGAGAGAGAGAGAGAGAGAGAGAGAGAGAGAGAGCATAGCGTTTCTGAACACGGACTACAGCAGGAGTTAGGGTGAGGCCGGTGAGTACAGGTGAACACTGGTGAGCACGAATCCTGCATGTGATAATGTAGCTCAGATTGCCAAGGGGCCCACTGTGGGGAGAGGGGATGAGGGAAGGGGCATCACCAGGCAGCAGCAGCACTGGCAACAGCACCAAGGTCGCCCACACAGATGCCTGGGTGTGGCTGGGAGGCAGGGACGAAGGTAGGGGCGGGGGCAGCTGGCGAGGGATGGGGGCGACAGGAACAGTAAGGGTAAGAATGAACTTCACACAATGCTACACTCGAGAGTAAGGCAGGCGGACTGAATACAAATGCCAGGGTTAGTTATTTTTAGCTGTTTATTTGTGTATTTTTGTTTTCATCTAACCCTTTCAGTACTGGGAAATATTTTTACCGTGGGATTTGTGTACCATTAGAGCATTTTATTGATATTAGCAAGGGTCTATGGAGGTCAGAAAATTAATGGCTAGAGTCTTCACTATTTCAATCCCCACACAAGTTTCAAAGTCACCAAATAATAACCAGAATGAAAATGGAAACGCGTCATGGTACTGAAGGGATTAAGAGACTTGCGATGTTTCAGTAACTTTATTGAGTGGTGATTTGGTAGACGGAGGAATTACTGACTTGCGTAGACTGAGGAATGACTGACGTGTGTAGAATGAGGAATGACTGACGCGTGTAGACTAATGCCCGTATCACACGGTCACGTATACCCGCGACAGCGTGTCGCGCGACCAGTATGTTCGACGATCAGATCGCAGGAAACAGCACACGGCGTTGATCTTCCATCCGAGACCTTCACCACTACCACAACAAACCCGGGCGGAGCGCCACTGAACACAATGGACCCAGTTGACCACGCTATCTTAGCTGGTGGACTTTATGCAATTGCACTGCAAGAGCAGAACAAACGAAAAAAAAGGAAGGCAAGGATTTGGACGCGAAGGTGGCTAGTCCAGCACTTGTGGTGGTAAACAAATCAAAACAAAATCCGATACTATCTGTAGGTACGAGTAATTAATAAATATCGTATAAGTGATGGGTATGCAAATCATGAAAAATTACACCATTATATTGATGATATATGCCAAATAAAGCATTATAAAAAATAATTCAGTATTTTTGTGGAGTATGTTCATTATAGTCTTTCCACGACGGTCTTCCAGTCGCGGGAAATGGACAACGGTCTTGGATCATTCCCGATGACCCGCTGTCCTCTGAAAATCGGCGTTTTCTGCGACGTGGTCGTCGATATTCCAGACGCGCGACACGCTGTCGCGGGTATACGTGACTGTGTGATACGGGCATAAGGAATGACTGGCAAGCGTAGACTGAGGAATGGCTGGCAAGCGTAGAGTGAGGAATGACTGACGTGCGTGGACTGAAGAAATGACATGAATAAACTGAGGAATGACATGAATAAAGTGAATAATAATAATAATAATAATAATAATAATAATAATAATAATGATAATAATAAAAAAAAATAATAATGATAATAAATGGAATACTTCATACTTACATCCAGAACTAACCGTATCTTAAGATTTTGTTTTTCCTTATTTTTAACACTTTTTTTTTCTCATTATGCTCAACAAGTTCTATTTTTCACATTTTTCTTTCCTCTTCTCTTTGTTTAATTTGATCTTTTTGAACAAGCCACAGCCGAAAGTATTCAAGTCACCGGAAAGAGGAAATACAGAAGCAGGCAGGAAATTCTAGTTTTACCAATGAAAGAAACGAGTGATGGTGAATACCTGTTTTAATCTTGCATTAAAGAGATAGGAAGCTTCGTGCAGCGGGGCCAATGGAAGAAGGGAGGCCGCCGTGGTACAGTGGAACCATGCGTGCTTTGGGGTCCGAGGGGTCTCCAAGCGCACAGGTTCGAATCCTGTCCATTGTCCGAGTGTAGATTGGGCTTCCTCACTCAGGGCAACGGTTTCCTAGCGGGTGGGCTTTGAGATGGAAGGTACCCCAAAAAGTATCCTTTAGCCCATAAATTCCCGTGAAAAGCACACATGGTATAAATAAAAAAAATAAAAAATACCAGAAGAGCAGTTCTGGTGAATATTAAAGACAAAGCACGTCACTCTATTAATGTTTTCGACTCTTAACCCTCAGCATCACCTTAACCTAACTTAGTATTACGGTAAGGTTAGCTTAGGTTAGGTAATGGAGGGTTAAGGTTAGATTAGGTTAGGTTAGGTAATGTTGGGGGGTTAAGAGCCGAAAACATTAGTAAATAGAGTGGCGTGCCTTGTCTTACTGTTCACCGCAATTTGTGTGAACGTACAGTAGCAGTAGAAGAGAAGAGATGCATCATTACAGCGGAGAGAGAGAGAGAGAGAGAGAGAGAGAGAGAGAGAGAGAGAGAGAGAGAGAGAGAGAGAGAGAGAGAGAGAGAGAAGGGGGAGAGTGGACTGAAGAAAAAATCAGTTAGAGGAGGGAAATTATTGTTGGCGCGAAATATTTTTTGATTCCTGCCCGTTCAAAAGAGTGAAATAACCCCCCACCCCCCTCCCTCCCTTCCCGAATAAGAGAAGCATACTCCATACATGAACGACTAAGGTTCCTGTATAGTCACCACACATTCTCCTCACTCACTGACATACCTTTCTCTTCCTCCTCTTCCTCCTGGTTTCGTATCCTTCCTTGGTTCTTCCTTTCCTTAACGCTGCATCTCGTCCTCTTCCTTCTTTCTTCCTTCACTTTACAATTTTCGAACACTTCACTTGTATTCCTTCATTTTACCTGAGTCACTTTTACTTCTCTGCACTTTCCTTCACTTGCCATGCTAGTGAGGGAAAAGTCTGGCGGCGCTCTCGCTCACCTGACCTCTGAAGTGTGTGTGTGTGTGTGTGTGTGTGTGTGTGTGTGATCTAGTTACTCTATTTTGTATCTACTAACCTGTGGTGTTGATTAAGTTAGGTTGTATCTGTATAAATTCGATATCCATGTTTGAAACGTAATAATATTTTACTGTTATATAGTAAGCTGTGAGGAATGAACGTGTGTGTGTGTGTGTGTGTGTGTGTGTGTGTTGTAGGGAGGCCAGCTATACACAACAAACCAGTGGCGTTACATAATCGTCACAAATGAAACACAAGTGGGTATACCAGCAAGGAAGCACTAAGCAAAAGTCTACTACCATCCGAGGCTGAGTGGTGACTGGCAGCGCTTGATCTTGATCTTGATGGTACAGGTGACGCAGAATTTCTTCTGGGTGACTCAGGCCTTTGTATCGGCAGCTCCTGTAGGGAACATAAAGAACAGTGGAAGTACGAGCGCTGCGATTGTCTCGCTCTTCTGATCAGAGCACCAACACAGCTTCGGATCACTCCTCGTATTTAAGCCATTGTGCTGAAACGCTTAGCTCTCTCACCATGACTATTTTCAAAAGCCACAGAGATGATTAACGGAGATCTTTAGCATTTTTCTTCTGTTCATAATATGAAAAAATTGTTAATCTGTCACTGGAATTATAAAAAACACCCTTGAAGACTCGTGTAATTTCAACTTAAGCCTTTTGAAAGTAGTGGAGGTGCGAAGTGTTTTAAAAAGATCCTTATTTCTATTCTTTTTGTAAAAATCTGTATTCTGTGAACTTGGAAAAAGTATAATTGATTTTTTTAAGAAATGAAAATGTTGTCTTATAAAAGTGGATAAAGAGAGAGATGCTTTACACCACGAGTCTACGACATGCCACAATTTACTTTAATAAAAGCGCCTAATGTTTATTAGGATGTACAAGAACAAAAAGGTGGGGGATGAAAAGAATATATTTTGCATTTCCAGGCCTGTATAATGTTTGGAGGTGACCGTAGAAGTATAAAAGTCTCAAAGTGGTTAAGAATGAATGAAGATGGCTCATATTGAAGAGAAAGCCGCCGTGGTACAGTGGAACCATGCGTGCTTTGAGGTTCAAGGGGTCTCCAAGCACATGACCGAATCCTGTCCTAGTGTAGGTTGGGGTTTCCTAGCCGGGGGGGTTTTCAGATAGGAGGTACCCCCCAAAAAAAGTACCCCCTTTGATCTATAAATTCTCGTGAAAAGCCCACATCGTAGGAAAAATAGAGAAAAGAAAAAAGATGTTAAACTTTTTTCCGATGCTTCAACTTGTGATTCCGAAGCTTCGTGATTTGTGACTTCTTGATCGCATTTAAGAGATAGTAACGCTGCATTTTCGTCAGTCAGTCAGTCAAGGTAATAAGGT
>NC_059271.1:7532500-7572500 GCF_017591435.1 Portunus trituberculatus | reverse complement strand
CTATCGCTGAAACCTTGAAATGCCCAATAACTTTCATTGCAGCCTGTCAAACTATAACTGGAATCTTAAAAACTCCACTAACTTCCACTGCAACCTGTCAAACTATCGCTGAAACCTTGAAATGCCCAATAACTTTCATTGTAGCCTGTCAAATCATTACTGGAATCTTAAAAGCTCGACTAACTTCCACCGCAACCTGTCAAACCATCACTGCAACCTTGAAAACCCTAATAACTTCCAATGCAGCATGTTAGCCTATCGTTGGAACCTTGAAAACTCCAATAACTTCCACTGCAGCCTGTCAAACTATCACTGGAGCCTTGCAAGCCTCAATAACTTCCACGGCAGCCTGTCACTGGTACCTTGAAAAATCCTAATAACTTCCACTGCAGCCTTTCAAACTATCATTGTAATATTGAAAATTCCATTAACTTCTATTGCATTGTCAAACTATAACTTCCACTGTAGCCTATCAAACAATCACTGAAACCTTGAAAACCCTAATAATTTCCACTACAGCCTGTCAAACCCACTCTCTCTTTCTCTCTCTCACACACACACACACACACACACAACGTTTGAAAAGTTTGAATATTCGAAAAAAATAAGCATTTGTAAACCGAACCATTGTGCTCTCTCTCTCTCTCTCTCTCTCTCTCTCTCTCTCATCGTTTGAAAAGTTTGAATATGCAAAAAAAAAAAAAAAAACATTTGTAAACCGAACCAATGCTCTCTCTCTCTCTCTCTCTCTCTCTCTCTCACACACACACACCTCATGAAGGGCACGTTGTCGAAGAGGTGGCGAGCGCTGGCGGCACACCCGTAGGCCAGACCGCACAGCATGAACACGATGGCGGAGAGCAGCAGGCGCCCAGACCTCACCAGGGGCACCACGCTCTCCCTCAGGGCGTGGCCGCGGCAGCCGTAGTGGTCCATGGACTCCTTATGCTGCAGGGGAGGTGGGGCACTGAGGGACACGGGATCATTGCACCAGCCTGACCTTACATCATGCAGGCACACTCACAGCACGCGTCTTAATTCTGAACTAAATAACTTAACTTCACCTAATATAACCTTACAGGGCTTTACCTAGACGAAGAGTCTTTACCAGAGAGAGAGAGAGAGAGAGAGAGAGAGAGAGAGAGAGAGAGAGAGAGACCTTAGCTGATATCGTGATGTAAAAATTTATTCACTAAAAACTAAGATATGGGAACTCTTACCTCTTTACGTGAGAGAGAGAGAGAGAGAGAGAGAGAGAGAGAGAGAGAGAGAGAGAGAGAGAGAGAGAGAGAGAGAGAGAGAGCACTAACCTCCTCATGCAGGGTGGCCAGCTTCTGCTTCATGGTTGGGTCGAAGGTCATGTGGTGTGACCGCTTGAGGATGAGCGTGGCGTCGTGGGTGCGGCCGCGACACACCGCCCACCGCGCACTCTCCGGCAAGGCCCTGCGGAGGCGTGAGGCGTGAGGCGTGAGGGACAGACACACAAGAGGAGGGAAATTAATCTCTTCAGTACCACAATGCGTTTTCATATTCATTCTGGTTACTATCTGGCGATTTTATCCAGCTTCAAAATCTTATGTGGGGATTAGAATAGTGAAGAATCTGGCCATTAATCTTCTTTCCTCCATAGACCCTTCCTGAAGTCAATAAAATCATCTAATAGTACCCAAAAATCGAGGTAATAATTCGTCTCACTATTGAAAGGGTGAAGAGAAAGTTCACCGACTACTTGCTAGTTTGGCCGTGCAGCAACGAGGCAACATTGCTTACTGCATGCTTCCCTTCCTCCTGCGTCCTCGCTGCACAAGACTGTCTTCTTCCTCTCACTCCCATTCTGTCCACCTCTCGAATGCAAGAATTAACCAGTACTCTCAGTCATTTATATACCTTTCTCTGGTAAACTCTAGAATTCTCTGCCTTTCTCTGTACTTCCATCTTCCTATGACTTGATCTCATTTACTTAAGAGTGAAGTTTCAAAACATTTATTCCACTTTTTTAGCTAGGCAACTCTCTCGGACATACTCGGGGACTGGCATATGAGTGGGCCTTGTTGTTTAATCGTTTTTAGTTGCCCTTGGCCAAATTTCCCCTCCTACACAAGAAAAAAAAAAAACATACAAAAGAGAGTAATCCTTCAGAAATGTTTGAAATCAGAACAACTAAGGTTTGAGATACAAGACAATGGCGAGCAGAACCAAGAACTATTTTTCGAGGCCAAGGAATGATTAGTCAGGTTCAGAAGCACGATTTTCCCGTTGGTGGTGTGAAATATTTGTTAAACTACTGCTGGAATGATGAAAATGGGCAAAAAAAAAAAAAAAAAAAAACAGCGACTTCCACTTCACTCGTCCTTGGCTGAAATAAATGGAGACAAAATGAGGAAACGTTTGGGAATGAAAGCGAAAAAGAAAGAAAAAAGTAAAAGATGAACAAGAAATGCTAAAATAAAGAAGCCTAGAATTATTGTTATTTTTGCTATTTACTTTGCATCTAGTTAACTACTGCCGCTGTTACCACGACCATTTATGCTGCTGGGTTTAAAATTGGTATTATTGCATGTAATTTTTAATGTTTGTTTTCTTTCTATCAACGCCACTCAGGTTTTAATCGCTTCACTTCTCCAGGAACTCGCTTCTCTTCAATATAAACAACACAAATACTAAAGTAACTCAATAATAACCTCATCTTTCTTGTATATAACCATTAATACTAAAATAAACTCAATAATGACCTAAACATCCTTGTATAAAAACAACATAAATTCTTTAATAACTCAATAAAAAAAAAAACCCTAATTTTCTGGCACCTTAATGTTTTCTTTTCGCAAATAAATGGACGAAGAAAATCATATAACAACAGCAATTTAGCGTGAAAACAAAGAAAAGTGGCACTCGTTTCCTCAGACCTTGATATCTCTTCTCTCTTCTCCAGTGTCATATAAGCAAGAGGAAGAATAACAAGCACTCACTCCGGAGAGCTTTCCAACACCTTGCTCTCCTTCCTTGAACGTAACAAGGCAAGATGAGGTAATGATTCTGCTTACCCACTCTTTTGTATCTTTCCTTGATTGGGTGGTGGTGGTGGTGGTGGTGGTGGTGGTGGTGGTGGTAGTAGTAGTAGTAGTAGTAGTAGTAGTAGTATAGACAAAATGAAGTAAGTTGTAGCAGCAGTAGTAGTAGTAGTAGTAGTAGTAGTAGTAGTAGTACGAATAGTGGCGGTATTGGAGGTGGTGGTGGTGGTGGTGGTGGTGGTGGTGGTGGTGGTGGTGGCGGTGTGACAGCAAGACTCACATGATGAAGGGCACAAAGACCAGGGCTGGCAGGCTGCGGACCATCTGGCGGTACACGTCCCCCTCAACGAAGTAATGGACGAGAGGCGCCCCTGCCCCGATGCCCACCGCGTGCCCCAGGATCACCAGGCACACGGACCGCACGCACTCCCCTTGTGTACTGCCCTCAGCGGCTGGTGAGGAGGAGGAGGAGGAGGAGGAGGAGGAGGAAGAAAAGTTAATTATCAGTTATTCTTCTGGTGCCATAACATTAATAGCTACACATAAAAAAAAGTATAAAGTATTAAAAAAGTAGAGTAAAAACATGAGTAAGATTTGACGTGCAATACATTTATGATAAAAAAAAAAAAAAAAACACAAATATTAAAAACAAACTACGTACGTGTCATGTAGAGAGAGAGAGAGAGAGAGAGAGAGAGAGAGAGAGAGAGAGAGAGAGAGAGAGAGAGAGAGAGAGAGAGAGAGAGAGAGAGAGAGAGAGAGAGAGAGAGAGAGAGAGAGAGAGAGAGAGAGAGAGAGAGAGAGAGAGAGAGAGAGAGAGAGATGCCAGTCCCAAATGATGAGTGTGTTGAGGGTGTGGCGCCACTCACCCAGCAGCAGCAGCGCCAGGGTGACAGCCTGCGAGGCGGCGCCCTCCAGCGTGACACACAGCACCACCGCCTCATCGTTGGGGGAGAAGGAGCGGGAGAAGGCCACCACGAAGTACAGTCCCATCCAAGCTACGACAGAGCGGCGGCGGCCCAGCACGTCCATGAAGAGGCCCGCCACCAACACCACCACCACCCGCAACCCCGCCAGCACCGCCCCGGGGAACGCGAACGGCTGCCACCTTCGCTCGGAACACGCCAGCACCTGCAGCACACGCCACGCACACCTCAGCCTCACTACAACACTTCGGGAAGCAACACAAGTCATGACTAAAGGCGGCGTCACACAGGGCAAACTCCCCTCATGTTGGTCGTTACCGCTGGTGTTATCTCCTCCATTGCCTTCTTTCGGCTCAGGGTTGCCATCCGCGTGAAGGATTATTATTTTTTTTTTTATACTATGTGGGCTTTTCACGGGAATTTATGGGCTAAAGGGGATACTTTTTAGGGTACCTCCTATCTCAAAGCCCACCCGCTAGGAAACCGTTGCCCTGAGTGAGGAAGCCCAACCTGCACTCAGACCGTGGACAGGATTCGAACCCGTGCTTATGTATTTGTACAGCAAACTGAAGTAGTCACACAATGAATTGACAAAAGATATATAAGCAGAGGCCAAGATTGGACATTATGAAATACACATTCTGCAGTAGAGTAGTGAACAGTTGGAACAGCCTCCCAGATGGTGTGGTTAATAAAAGAACAGTATTAGATTCTGAAAGAAAATTGGATAGGATGTGGAAGTGTCAAAGACAAAAATGGGACTATACAACAATAATTGAAAACATCTGCCTCGACCACAATGACCACTGACATTAGAACTTTGTTTTAGTGACTAAGAGCTGGAGTCACAGGCCTAGTCGCCCTCTTCCAGAAATCTATGAATCATTAATCTAACGGATTGGCGACACACAGGGCCTGGACCGCTGTGTTGGCCTCTCGTCTTTCTAACAATCACATAGCCTCAGTCAGCATCTCTTCAGCCACTTCACCGTGAGTCGCAAGGGTAGTGAAGTAATGGCAGAACGTAGCGGGGCCATAGCCAGCAAGGAGGCAGTCTCGCTCCACTGTGTGACCTTTGTCAGGAATTTCTTGAATGACTCGTAGCGGTGATCACACAGCGTAAAATACTCCCTCACTAACTCAATTGATTTTTGTGCCGAATTTGCACACTGCAATAAAACTTAGTGCGGGGCTTCATCACACCATATTGCTCATCTCTCGCCAGCTACACTTGTCAAATATGCGCAATAAGTAATTTCCCACACCACGCAGTCAAATCACAATTATACAAACATGCACGTACTACATACATCACATTTTTTTTCCATTTGTGATTAATCTTAACAAATGTACATGTAGTTAATATTTTGCCTACATTTACGATTTGTAACTCGACAGCTCCAAAACTCCCAACACGTCCGCCAACACAAGGGCTACATGAACTCTTCAAGGCTGCAATGTTCTCTCAGCACTTCCCCGGAGTCACCGCGACACACTCACGCCCGTGGGAAGCATTAGAGGAGCTCCTATGTTAATACAGTGTATAGTTGAGGACCATAGATACGAACGCACCGAGGTCTATCTACAACTCAAAGCCAACATAATACAATACAATACAATACAACAATACAAAGCCGTTTGTTTGAAACACATATACATAAATTACACTTTAATACGTGCTGACGTGCCAGCTGTCTCTGTGACCTTGGAAATTGTCGTAATGAGAGAGGAAGACGTTTTTCTGAATACTTGTCTGAGACTCATTCTCAAACACTTCTGACCTTTACCTCCACTATTTCAAAAACCTTTATTTAAATTTTCACGAGTTTTTAAAGATGTTTTTACAATTTTAGAGCAGAGTGACAAGATTTCTACATTATTAGCAGGAGAAACACTCTTGAAAATCCCTCTAATCACCTCTGTGGCCTTGGAAAATTGTCTTAGTGAGAGGGGAAGGCGTTAATGAATACAGACATCTGCTGAGTCTTGCACACCCACATCTCAACGTCACTGCCAGGAGAGAGAAGACACTACCCCTGTGACGCTGACTGACTGACTGACTGATTGACTGGCTGGCTGACTGACTGACTGACTGACAGATTGAGTGTCTGGCAGACTGACTGAGTGAGTGAGTGACTGACTGACTGAATGCGTCGTAAAATTAAGGTCACAAGACACTGTGCTGCAAGAGAGAGAGAGAGAGAGAGAGAGAGAGAGAGAGAGAGAGAGAGAGAGAGAGAGAGAGAGAGAGAGAGAGAGAGAGAGAGAGAGAGAGAGAGAGAGAGAGAGAGAGAGAGAGAGAGAGAGAGAGAGAGAGAGAGAGAGAGAGAGAGAGGGGTGAGGTGTCTTACCGATCTGTAGTCATCATCAGTCGTGGGCGGCATCAGCTCTTCTCCATAACACCTGAAGGGGCGGGAATGTCTCGTTAGTGACACACACACACACACACACACACACACACACACACACACACACACACACACACACACACACACACACACACACACACTGGTTTCACAAGCCAGAGGACCGGGGTTCGATTCCCCGGCCGAGTGGAGATATTTGGGTGTGTCTCCTTTCACGTGTAGCCCCTGTTCACCTAGCAGTGAGTAGGTACGGGATGTAAATCGAGGAGTTGTGACCTTGTTGTCCCGGTGTGTGGTGTGTGCCTGGTCTCAGGCCTATCCGAAGATCGGAAACAATGAGCTCTGAGCTCGTTCTGTAGGGTAACGTCTGGCTGTCTCGTCAGAGACTGCAGCAGATCAAACAGTGAAAATTACACACACACACACACACACACACACACACACACACTTTATTGTTCTGGTAATCTTGTACGCTAGCAATCTCTCTCTCTCTCTCTCTTTCGTAGTTTAATCTTACAGGAGAGAGAGAGAGAGAGAGAGAGAGAGAGAGAGAGAGAGAGAGAGAGAGAGAGAGAGAGAGAGAGAGAGAGAGAGAGAGAGAGAGAGAGAGAGAGAGAGAGAGAGAGAGAGAGAGAGAGAGAGAGAGAGAGAGAGAGAGAGAGAGAAACAAACGAACAAAAATGATAAAGAAACAAGTAGAAAGAGAGAGAAGGATAAAAATGAGGAAAGAGAGGAGAGAGGAAGAGGAGGAGGAAGAGGAGGAGGCGAGAGGGAAAAAAAAAATGAAGGAAGCACAGTTAAGGAGGAAGGAAGTGGGTGGAGGAGGAGGAGGAGGAGGAGGAGGAGGAGGAGGAGGAGGGAGAGACAGGGGTGTACTGATGAGAAAGACGAAAACAAGCAGACAAAAAAATCAATCAATAAAAATAAAGAAATAAACAAAAATAGGAAGAAAAAAAAATTAACATAAAAGGAACAATAAAAAAAACCCCAAGAGAGAGAGAGAGAGAGAGAGAGAGAGAGAGAGCACCCCGTCACACACCAGCCTTTCGTCGGTGTCTCCTGCGGGATGGCCACTACTCACCACTCATCGTTGACCCCGAAGGTGAACCAGCAGCTGTACAGGGGCACCGGCAGCATCATGAACACCTCAGGAGAACCCAGGCCCAGCACAGCCAAGCCTGAAGGAGAGCACACGCCGTCAGGAGGTTATGTACTAAGGAGGGAACACACCGTCAGGAGGTTATGTACTAAGGAGGGAACACGCCGTCAGGAGGTTATGAACTAAGGCTTGTGTTCTCAAACCCTTCTGTGCTTCACCTCCACTATTTCAAAAGGTTTTATCCAAATTTACATGAGTTTTTAAAGATGTTTTTACGGTTCTAGAGGCAGAGTGACAAGATTTCTACATTATTAACTGTAAAAACACTCTTAAAACTCCCCTAATCATCTTTGTGGCCTTTGAAAATAGTCGCGATGAGAGAGAAAAGCGTTTTTTAAGGTGTTTTTACGATTCTAGAGACAGAGACAAAAATTCTACATTATTAACTGTAGAAACACTCTTGGAAAACTCTGCTAATCATCTCTGTGGCCTTTGAAAATAGTCGCGATGAGAGAGGAAACCGTTTCTGAATACCGGACTAAGACGGAAAAAAAAAAAAAAAAACTGACTATTAACTCATGTCTTTTAAAACGCTTTACTCTCGTCGCGCTTCCTTCATTTATTCTTCCTATTTCTTAGTTTCTTCACTGCTTCATTCGTGTTACATTCTTTCCTTCATCTTCTGTGTTTTTATTTATTTCTTCTTGATTCTCGGATTACAACACTAAGACTATATTTCAAGAGCCACACAGATGACAAGTTGGGTTCTCATGCAAGAGTGTTCTCAAGAGTGTTTCTCCTGTCTATAATGTAGAAATCTTGCTCAATCTGTCACTGCAACCATAAAAAACACTCAACAAACCCGTGTCACTTCATCTTGTGCTTTTTGTCGTGTGTGTGTGTGTGTGTGTGTGTGTGTGTGTGTGTGTGTGTGTGTGTGTGTGTGTGTGTGTGTGTGTGTGTGTGTGTGTAAGAGGGGCACTGGGCAAAGGAAACAAAAAAGGTCCAGAAAAAGCTCCCATTTGAGTACCAGTTCCCCAAAGCAAGACCGAAAAGAGTCATCGGTAACTGAGAGGATAAGAAGTGTCTTGAAACCTCCTCCCTCTTGAAACGTGCGGTTCGAGGGGTCTTAAGAATGGAGCTCCGTCTTATAACCTCCAGTGAATTCCGTGGCTATAAATCACATGAACACTTACAAATACACAGTTTGGGGACTTTGTGAACTAGTACATATCTTCAGCAAACCTTTAATTCCTCTAGGACAGACTTATATACATGCACACACATACTATACATGAAGAAATAACATGCACTCTCACTTACTAATACCTAGTCACAGGCAGTTAGTACACGGGAATCGCTCGAGCAAGGAGAGGAGTACTGCAGCAGGGAGGAGAGACGTAGGAGTACTGGGGTTGAAGGGGAATGAGTGTGGAGTGTGGGTGCGAGGGCTTGTTTGAGAGAGCGCCCAGTCCTAACTTTGTGACTTCAGGTATAGGGAAGAGGGAAAGGAAGCTATGAGTGGAGCACAAGAAAGGGGAAGGAAATAGTAAGTGCGTGTGTGAAGTGTGAAGCAGAGAAGGGAGGAAGAAGGTAGCAGGAATTAGTGTGACATGTGAAGCAGAGGAGGAGTGAAGAAAGTAATAGATGTGAATGTGAAGTGTGAAACAAAGGAGGGGGGGTGATGAAGTAGTAGGAGCGAGTGTACATATGTGAAGCACTCAGATGATCAGTGAAAGACAGGGTGTGATTAGGCAGTGAGAAACAGAGGAGAGAAATTCATGAACCTTCTCAATACAAAAGCATCCTTCCCTTTCCTTTGTGTTCTGTTTCATGAGAGGATCGTATCGAGTTGAACCTTTCACTGCGGCAAGGAATAACTTCACACCATTGGAAAACAAAAATGTATGGAAACTTAATAAGCACGCGAAAGGAAGAAAGAAAAGGATAACAACATAAAAGTAATAGGTCTTGCAATGAATGAAATCTTTAGAGGCAAAAAAAGAAAAGAAAGAAAAGGAAGAAGGGGATTATGACTGACTAACAGTTGATGTGGTGACGTGCCCGTATCATTAACCCCTTCAGTGCCATAACACGTTTTCATATTTATTCTACTATTTGGTGATTTTATACAGCCTCAAAAAACTTATGTGGGGATTAAAATAGTCAAGACTCTGGCCATTAATATTCAGACCTCCACAGATCCTTCCTAATGTCAATAAAATCGTGTATTCCTACCCAAAACTCAAGGTAGAAATGTGTCCCAGTACTGAAAAAGGTTAATAATAATTTTCCTGCTGTGGCTGTCTCTTGGTAACATTCAGAGCAGTATAGAAGGAGAGTTTGCAAGGACAGACAGAGAAAAGTGAGTAAAAGAGCATATTTGTATTTCCTGGGCAATATAAATACTGAACATGCTTAAGTAAAAAACGGATGGCAGTCACAAAGTAAAGTACGAGGAACAGAAACAGATGAAGGCGTCAACCCTCGACTTTTGGGAAACTGCGAAAGAAGAAGCACAAAAATAAGTCAGAAGAAAAGTTTCAAGGAAGGAAAAAAGAATGAAAGGATTAAGTAAGTCAGTGAATCCTTTGAGTGGTAAATGCTCGCGTGACGATTCGATTGATTTGTCACACTAGACGATAACAAACAAGCAGAGATAAGCAAAAATAAAACTAAAGACAATAAAAAAGGCCCCATTAAGTATATTTTCCCTTTCTAATGTCAACATCTCTTTTCAAAAACATCAAAATCATAATCTTGCGTCTCAAAATCATACTCTAAATCTGTAACAGACTATTGCTTGTATTCTGAAACGCTTTGCTCTCTCACCATCACATCTCATCATCACTCCAAGGGCTTCAGTTGAAAATACTCGTGTTTTAAGAGTATTATCATGGTTCTGGTGATAAATTGGCAATATTTCTAGTTTATGAAAAGGATAAACTAGATTGGCAAGATTTCTACTTTATTAAAAGGAGAAACTGTCTTGAAAACCCAGCCAGTTGTCTCTGTGGCCTTGGAAAATTGTCGTAGTGAGAAGGAAAGTTTTTTTTTTCTTTTTCTTTTTTAATAGGAGCGTATCTGTTACTGGGGTGAAGGGGAGCACACAGCAGTCAGGGACCAAAGGAAGCTAGAGAAGAAGTAGAGGAAGAGATGCAAGGGATGAAGTGAAGGGTGACAGGGAACAAGATGTAAGGATGTAAGGATGTGGGGATGTCATCAGGGAAGCCACAGGAAATGAGACCTAATGAAAAAAAAAAAAAAAAAAGAAAAGAAGATACAATAAAACAAACACACAACTGTCATCTACACCTCCACACACCTGCATTCCTTTACTGCCTCTTCTACACCCGTTCTTTTCTGCCTTACTTCCTTCACACACCTGTTTATCTATCTTGCTCCCTACTTCCTGTTTTTACCACCTTTTATTCCTCCCCTTCTTCGCCATTTCTCCTCGTTACCTTCTTCCTGATTACGAGGTGTTGGAGGGAGGGAGGGAGGGAGGGAGAGAGGGAGGGAAGGAGGGAGGGAGGAGAGAAGAGAAGGAAGGGAGTGATAGCTGTGGATATAGAACGGAAGACTAAAAGGAGGAGGATAAAAATGAGAACGAAAGGAATATGTAAAGAAACAGAGAATACGGAAAGGAGAAGGAGAGAAGGAAGAGTGGATAAGGAAAAAAAGGGAGATAAAGAATATGAAAAAAATAAAGAATGGGAGGAAGAGATAATGAAAAGAGAGAAGGAAGAAAAAGGAAGGGAGATGAGAAGGAAAAGAAGAATATAAAAGAAACATAGATAACAATGAGGAGTAAAAGAGAAAGAAAGATGGAAAGGAATAGAGAAGAGAAATGAATAAATAAAGATAAAAAAGAAGAATGGGGATGAAGAAACAGATAATGAAAGGAAGGAAGAAGGACAAGTTATGATGGTATGGAAGAAAGATAGGAAGGGACGAAAGGAAAGAGATGGGACGGTAGAATGAATGGAGAAAGAGAGATGATGATGGAAAGAGGAGGAAGAGGAAGAAATGGAGGTGTGCGAAGGTGAGAGAGAAGAAAAGTAGGTGAAGAAAGTGATCGAAAGTGGAGGAAGAAACTGAAGAGGATGAAGAAAAGAAAAAAAAGTGATTTAAAAAAGAAAATAAAGGTACTAAAATAAAGGAGATGAAAACAAGAAAAGAAGAAGAAGAGGAACAACAACAACAACAACAACAACAACAACAACAACAACAACAATAACAATAACAACAAAAACAACAACAAAAGAATAACAACAAAAAAGAAGAAGAAGAAGAAGAAGAAGAAGAAGAAGAAGAAGAAGAAGAAGAAGAAGAAGAAGAAGAAGAAGAAGAAGAAGAAGAAGAAGAAGAAGAAGAAGAAGAAGAAGAAGAAGAAGAAGAAGAAGACAGCAGCATTACAGAACTAAACACGTCTTCCGTGTGTGTGTGTGTTTGTTTTTAAGACTTGCCATTACAACGAGGAAGGTTATGCATTTCTCATGTGATGGAAGTGGGTCTTGGAAGCCTCTCTCTCTCTCTCTCTCTCTCTCTCTCTCTCTCTCTCTCAAAGGGGGTTAAGTAAACATGAACATCTGCCTACTTCTATGTGGTCTTAGAGAGAGAGAGAGAGAGAGAGAGAGAGAGAGAGAGAGAGAGAGAGAGAGAGAGAGAGAGAGAGAGAGAGAGAGAGAGAGAGAGAGAGAGAGAGAGAGAATGGGTGAAAGAAATTAGCAGTAATCTAAAGCTAATATTTTTGGAGTGTAAAATGAAAAAAAAAAAAAAAAGTTTGAATATTACTGTGTGTGTGTGTGTGTGTGTGTGTGTGTGTGTGTGTGTGTAGCAAGAACTGTGTAGATACATGAGAGGAGGTCGTTGCGTGTTGTGTTAGTATGTGATATAGGATGGGAAAAGTAAACAAATGATCTTATAAGTAGGAAAACATTGCGGTCACGGGATGAATGGTGTATTATCGCACTTTGGCACCCTCCTCCCCCCCCATTCCTCACCCCAGTCATGTCAACACTGCGTCCGAACCCGTGCACGGATGGCTTCACTCTACGAATAGTACTTGAATATTGAAATAACGGTAGTGTTTTCCTTTGTGGGCTACGTTAGGTTAGATTTGGTTAAGATTCGTGTATTTCATTAATTTCACTGCTGATCTCTTCGTTGTGCACAAACCGCGACTTGAAATACTTGGATAACACTGAGATAACGTTAATCTGTAGGGTACGTTCGGTTAGGTTTCGTTAACATTCGCTTATTGTATTAATCTAACTGCTGATCTTTTCATTATCCAAATAGCGACTTGAACAAAAATAAATAAAAAAAAAAAAAGGGTAAATATTATCAAGAAATATTATGTGGAGGCTGTTTTCATTATAACCAAACACTCACTCACTCACTCACCAGTATAAGCAAAATACACAGGGAGCGATGAGAATACCAACAAATATGGTCTTCCTTTGAGATACGCATGATATAATACTACAAGCTACGTGTACCTGTAGCATTAACAGTGATAGATAGTCATAAAACGTACTCCATGCAGGGTTTCTGAAGGACAGGATGCCAAAGTACGATAATACAACTTTTAATGCCCGTGACCGCGACTGTAGGAGCGAAAGAAAACCAAACATAGCAACGAGGAGGAGGAGGAAGAAGAAGAAGAAGAAGAAGAAGAAGAAGAAGAAGAAGAAGAAGAAGAAGAAGAAGAAGAAGAAGAAGAAGAAGAAGAAGAAGAAGAAGAAGAAGAAGAAGAAGAAGAAGAAGAAGAAGAAGAAGGAGGAGGAGGAGGAGGAGCGGTTAACCATAATATCCAGGAAGAAAGACGAACTAATAATAAAGTACAGGAGCTAAAGAAAACCAAACAGCAACGAGGAGGAGGAGAAAGAGGAGGAAGAGGATGAAAAACAGGAAGGAGGAGGAGGAGGAGGAGGAGGAGGAGGAGGAGGAGGAGGAGCAGTTAACCATAATATCCAGAGAAAAAGACGAACTAATAATAAAGTAGAGAAGAAGAGCAAGCAGGAAGGAGTTACCGGCTGTGAAGAGGAGCTGGACCGTGACGCTGGGGTGCGGGTTGCCCAAGTACGCCAGCACCCCGTCCAGGCCACGCGGCGAGTTCATGGCGGTGGCTGTCGTAGGCGATGAAGAAGGCGATGACGAAGATGATGATGACGGAGACGATGAAGAAGGCGATGACGGAAACGATGAAGAAGGCGATGACGGAGACGATGAAGTAGATGCTGAAGTTTCCGAGTAGAATTACAAAGGGCGTCTGTGTTCCTTGGCCGACGCCCTCAGGAGCCTCGCGCTGTAGTGGCTGTAGGAGAGGAAGAAACGTTAGGCTAATACTGTGTGTGTGGAGAGAGAGAGAGAGAGAGAGAGAGAGAGAGAGAGAGAGAGAGTGCGTGTGTTCTTTGATTCATGTGTTTTCTTTCACAGCGTATGCTAAGTATCTGTGTGTGTGTGTGTGTGTGTGTGTGTGTGTGTGTGTGTGTGTGTGTGTGTGTGTGTGTGTGTGTGTGTTGTGTGAGAACGGAATTTGTTCTTTTTTTCTTTTTTTTTTTTACTTTAATTATTTTCTTTGTCTTTTTTATTTATTTACTTTTTGTTTAATCCTGTTTGTTCTCACTAAAGTTGCCAACATTTGACTCTGACATTTTCTGGTGGACTAAAGAAACACGTGACGCGATCTCCTCCTCCTCCTCCTCCTCCTCCTCCTCTTTTTGCTTTTTACGTTTCTTCTTTCTCATCAATTTCTTATATATGCAGCAAAGACAAAACCTCATAAAACAGGTAGTAGTAGTAGTAGTAGTAGTAGTAGTAGTAGTAGTAGTAGTAGTAGTAGTAGTAGTAGTAGTAGTAGTATAATAATAATAATAATAATAATAATAATAATAATAATAATAATAATAATAATAATAATAATAATAATAATGAGGAGGAGGAGGAGTAGTTCCCTAGACAATGTTATCTTGTTCCTCATACATCTTTCATGCATCATCGTCTTTGTAACACACACACACACACACACACAGAGAGAGAGAGAGAGAGAGAGAGAGAGAGAGAGAGAGAGAATGCACTACTACACTGCAAAACATACATACACGTCCACATGTTTATCATCACGCTCACTGAAGCCCTGGAGAGACATCATCCATTATACACTACACACAACAATACTTTATTTCTCCGTACTATATTCAATCAATCTAGCATCCATTCATTATCCTACATGCGTTTTAAATTCATCGTATACCTCAGTTTGTCTATTTATTTGTTTTTCATTATAATCACGTACGTTTTCTTTTTATACGTACAACATGTCGAGCATTTTCAAGCTCCCACCATCGTGCGCGTGTTTCCAATTGTCGTACTTGAGTTTATTTATTTATTTATTTCTTTATTTTTCATTATAATCATGTTTTCTTTTTATACGTCCAACAGCTCAAGTATTTTCAAGCTCCCACCATCGTACGCGTATTTTCAATTATCGTACTTCAGTTTAAATGGTTAAGGTTTCTAGTTATATATATTGAGGATAAGTATTTTTATTCCAAACCACTATAATCGTAAACTAATTCTAAGTTTTCTCTCTGTTCATTAATCTCTTCAGTACAATGACGCGTTTCCATATTAATTTTGCTTACTATCTGGTGATTTTATACAGCTTCAGAAACTTATGTGGGGGAGTAAAGTAGTGAAGACTTTGGTCATTAATCTTCTGACCTCCGCTGATCCTTCCTAATGTCAATAAAATGGTCTAATCATACAGAAATCTCAGGGTAAAAATGTGTCCCATTAATGAAGGGGTTAAATAGGATAACTCTTTTTTTTTCCCATTCCAAACCACCACCATAATCGTACACGTGTTCTAAACTGTCGTACTTCAGTTTCAATAGCTTAGTTTTCTCTTTATACAATGAATTTGATAACTTTTTCCTATTTCAAATCATCACCATCGTACACGTGTTCTAAAGTGCCGTACTTCAGTTAAAATACCAAAAAATTCTCTACACATTAAATAGGATAACATGTTTTCTATTCCAAATCACCACCATTGTACGCATATCCTCAACTATTGCACCTGCATTTGCCTGAATATCTCCTTATGTACAGCACCTGTTTATCCTTATCATCATTAGAGTAGGAGTTATAATACATAAATATACACAACTCGTTTTAATCCGATATATCAACATTTCTGAAGTCTTAAATATTTTCCTAAACCCTCTTGGAATATTTTTGAAGGTTCGTATCAGAAATATTTATAATCTCGCATCTGACAAATGCTCTCGTAAAATACTGTATCGTGTGCCTCAACATATTATAGACACTCCCTTGCGTTCCTCCAGTGCACGAACTAACACCAAGAGAGAGAGAGAGAGAAAAAAAAAGTTAAAAAATAAAATTGGAAAAACTTACTCAGGCAGAAAAGATGAAGAGGAAAATCACTAATATAAACAGAAGATGACTGAAAAAGACGCCGAGGAAAGGAGGAGGAGGAGGAGAAGGAGGGAAAAGAAGAAGAAGAAGAAGAAGAAGAAGAAGAAGAAGAAGAAGAAGAAGAAGAGGAGGAGGAGGAGGAGGAGGAAGAGGAGGAGATGATGGTGGTGATGATGATGATGATAATACCAAAGATGACGATGATGAAGACACTAAAGATGACGACGTATAGGATGATGTAGGAAAGAAATGGAGGAGGAACAAGAAGAAGACGAAGAAGAAGTAGAAGTAGAAGTAAAGAAGAAGAAGAAGAAGAAGAAGAAGAAGAAGAAGAAGAAGAAGAAGAAAGAAGAAGAAGAAGAAGGAGAAGAAAAGAAGAAGAAGAAGAAGAAGAAGAAGAAGAAGAAGAAGAAGAAGAAGAAGAAGAAGAAGAAGAAGAAGAAGAAGAAGAAGAAGAAGAAGAAGAAGAAGAAGAAGAAGAAGAAAAGAAAGAAAAGAAGAAAAAAAAGAAAGGATAAAAATAAACAAATAAAACAGAAAAAAGCACGAAACAATAAAAATAAGAAACTCACAGTAGTAGTAGTAGTAGTAGTAGTAGTAGTAGTAGTAATAGCAGAAACAACAGCAGCAGCAAGAGGGAATAACAATGAACACTAACAACAACGTAATAAAAAAAATACATATACAAGAATTCAAAAGTCAAAACATAACATTCTCCGTTAAAAGTGAAGAATAGCATCTCCTCCCCTTCCTCCACCAACCCCCCACCAGCCCCAGCAAACTTGGGGACTGTGGGGGATCGGGGGTTCTTTTTGGGGGGGAGCCAAAAGAGGCAAGATATGGCGATCCAAAAAATCTAAGGATAAAAACCAGTTTTTAATGGAAAAAAATGTTCGAAAATTAAAAAAATCGTGGATAATTTTCACTGAAATTATCATAACCTAACATAATAACCTGTTATCCGGAGCTGCCCCCGCCGGCGATCACCCCCAAAAAAATCTAAGGGCAAAAACAGCCGTTTTTTAAGTAAAAATGTAGAAAAATAAATAATTCATGGATAATTTGCACAGAAATTATCCTAACCTAACATAATAACCTGCAATCCGGGGGCTGTACCCCCAGGCAACCCAAAAAATCTAAGTACAAAAACAGCCTTCTTTTTAAGGAATACATTTCAAAAATTTAAACATTTATGGATAATTTTAACTGAAATTATCCTAACCTAACATAATAACCTGCTAGCTAAAGCCTCGGCCACACTGCCCATAAATATCTGTGGGATCCCATCCATATTGATGGAGTGGACGCGACCCATTCACAGGTTCTGGTCAGACTGCAGTGACTGCACGTGCCCACCAAGGAACAGTGCTTCCACTTGATGAAATCTTACCCTAGATTTTTGTCAATTTTACCCTAGATTCGAGTGTTTTACCCTAGATTGTCGAAGTTGCCCATTAATTGTTGATTAATGCACTCTTATCATACATAAGTTTAAATATTGCCCCCCCACCCCCAAATACACACACAGGACTGTACACTACAGCCACTACTGCGGCTGCTCTGTGTGGACTTGTCCTCGTAAGTGACTGACTCTGTGTGTGAACTGTGATCTAACCGTCCGAAGGTCCAAAACGTGTACGCGTAGTAGACGGGTGAGTGGAGACTGGGGAGAAAGGGGATGGGGTGGGAGAGTGAAGGGATGATACAAGTCACGGGATGATTGTGTACATGAATCGAACATGAAAGAGAACCAGCCTGCCACCAGATTGGCACCATTCCAAGCACACCTATCCATAGGATGGCAGATTACCCTAAAATTACCCTAGTTTATGCATTACCCTAAACACTACCCTAAGAAGGGTCCAATTACCCTAGTTTAGGGTATTTTACCCTAAAATTGGAAGCACTGCCAAGGAACCAGCGGGAACTTGTGTGTTACTCGTCCTTTAAGAAAATTTCTGCATTTTCGGCCTTAAATGTAAGTATAAAGCTAATTTGATATCCCCAATGTATTTTTTGTCATTGCAAAAATGTTGTGTATGAACGTGTATGAAACGCGTATAGGCTGAACTCCGGCATCCTGTCACACGGTCGATCATGAGTCACCACGCATTCTCACTGTCTCTCAGTCAGACGCTGCTCCTCCACCCACACAAAGTTCACACAGGTGAAAAGCTTATGTTTTTGAACTACAATCTAAGAATGTCAAACTTCAGATATTGAGAATCCAACAAAATGATTTGGTATAAATAAATAAATAAATAAATATATATATATATATATATATATATATATATATATATATATATATATATATATATATATATATATATATATATATATATATACCAAATCATTTTGTTTGATTCTCAATATCTGAAGTTTGACATTCTTAGATTATAGTTCAAAAACATAAGCTTTTCACCTGTGTGAATTTAGTGTGGGTGGAGGAGCAGCGTCTGACTGAGAGACAGTGAGAATGCGTGGTGACTCATGATCGACCGTGTGACAGGATGCCGGAGTTCAGCCTATACGCGTTTCATACACGTTCAATTTAGAGGTTGTGGCTTATTACCACAGAAAACAGTATTCTATGACATACGGTAATCACCACGAAAACTTAATACGCCGTATTATATTAATTTGGTATCATCAATATCTTATATCGAATATATCACTAAGTAGTAAATTCCTTTTAGGTATCGGAAGTATCGGCATAAAATAAGCCGATACCGATACCAATACCCAAAAAAAGGGCCGATACCGCCGATTCCGATACCGATGCATCGGTACATCTCTAATTGTAACATCATTATTGAGACGTATATATATATTTTAGTTCTGGTTGATTGTGTTCTTATTAATTCTAATTATATACCATTTGGTAATAACTACATGTTAGTATTTAAGGCATTTTTTTTCCTTGTGTTGAAAAAAAGAAACGATTAACTCTCAATACCAAAGTTTACCCATCGTTGGACGCCCAGACAAAATCGAATCAGAATGGATGGGCTGGATCCGCTGAAACTCCACAGGTATCTGTGGGCGAGTGGGTAAAATTCCAGCCGCATTTTTGGATCTACAGATATTTATGGGTAGTGTGACCGAGGCTTAACCTAACCTAACCTAACATAATAACCTGCTAGCTAGCTAACCTAACCTAACGGGCAGCCTCCGCTCGCTTCGCTCGCTCCGGCAACTGATAACCTCTTCGCACATCTACATACCGCCAAGGGCAAACAATCAACGTAATTGGTAAGTGAATATTTTTGCATCTAAGACACACAGCCGCCTTTCCGCACACTCCACATTGTTTTTCTTCTAATATAAGTTTGTGGCGTACACAGAAATCAAAGAGATCTCTCGCTTTTCCGAAGTGCTCGCAAGCAAAGTAAAGTAACATACACAAAAATACATATAAAATTACTTAAACTTACCGAATCAGGCAGACGTTGAAGCAACAGCTGTCTCCTGAGACAATCCGCACATCTATCACTCGCCATATCCAAAATCTAAGTGGCTGGAGGATTCACTGTGAGCAGTGGACACCCCCCCACCCCGCAAGATTGAAAGGGATCCTACGATTTGTGTCGTGATTGGCAGGATGTCATCACGTGAACCGACGTCACGCTGTGAATGGCTATACCTGTACACGCGTTGTGTTTTGATTTGGAGGTGTAACGTAACGTGAAACTGCGTCACTACACCGAGGTGCGCACGCCACACACTCACCAACACATGAACACACGCACATACTGCGTAGTGTAGTGGTTAGCACGCTCGACTCACAATCGAGAGGGCCGGGTTCGAGTCCCGGCGCGGCGAGGCAAATGGGCAAGCCTCTTAATGTGTGGCCCCTGTTCACCTAGCAGTAAATAGGTACAGGATGTAACTCGAGGGGTTGTGGCCTCGCTTTCCCGGTGTGTGGAGTGTGTTGTGGTCTCAGTCCTACCCGAAGATCGGTCTATGAGCTCTGAGCTCGCTCCGTAATGGGGAAGACTGGCTGGGTGACCAGCAGACGACCGTGGTGAATTACTAAGTTGTAGACCTTCGTACATGGCCGATCCTTGTGGACTTAAATTTTGGGAGGCATCTACCAGACTCTGAGAGCTTGTGTGGGACACACTGCGGCCGTCCCCACATTAAAAACATCACAGACATGTTGTGTAGTAAGTACTCTACCACCTTGTATGGTTTTTTTAATGATACGAAAAGAGATGCTGTTATTCACTTATACCCATTCTCCAAGCGTCGATCAGTCCTTAATAAACACGCCTTGCATTCACCCTCCCTTATTTGTGCACGAGGCTTCATGACAAGACAGCAAGACCCACAAGCCGGCCAGTAACAGCCAGTAAGACAGCACCAAGCAGGGCAGGGGAGGGCAGGAGATGGGAGAGGGAGGACAGGGCAGACAGCTGTGACCTCCGGCTCTTCCCTTGCCACAAGTTACTTAGAAATAGAGGCCATAAAGAGGAAGGTCGCTCATCACACATCTTATCGACATTTATTTTTTTTTTTTACCTCGGTTCTTTCTTCGTTTAAGTTCAAATTCGGCGAAGAGTTGAGATTTGATGCGCAGTGAAGCGTTGAGGGGTTGTAGACGGACACACACACACACACACACACACACACACACACACACACACACACACACACACACACACAGAGAGAGAGAGAGAGAGAGAGAGAGAGAGAGAGAGAGAGAGAGAGAGAATATGACAACCGGTATCTTGCTCGTAACAGACCGGGTCAGACTACATAGTACACACACACACACACACACACTTTTTATCACTCATCCCCCCCCTTCCGTTAACACAAACACACACACACACACACACACACACACACACACGCCCGGTAGCTCAGTGGTAGAGCGCTGGCTTCACAAGCCAGAGGACCGGGGTTCGATTCCCCGGCCGGGTGGAGATATTTGGGTGTGTCTCCTTTCACGTGTAGCCCCTGTTCACCTAGCAGTGAGTAGGTACGGGATGTAAATCGAGTTGTGACCTTGTTGTCCCGGTGTGTGGTGTGTGCCTGATCTCAGGCCTACCCGAAGATCGGAAATAATGAGCTCCGAGCTCGTTCCGTAGGGTAACGTCTGGCTGTCTCGTCAGAGACTGCAGCAGATCAAACAGTGAAACACACACACACACACTTTATCGTCTCTTCCCTTGCTCTTATCAATGTCCACACACACACACACACACACACACACACACCCGGCAGGAGGAGGAAGGGAAGGAGACACTGACCTGGTCCTTCCTCGACGGCGCCCTACAAAGCCCCGCCCGCCCGGGTCTGCGTTGTGAGTGTGGAGGAGAAAGCCCAGGCGTGTGGAGGAAGTGGAGAATGACAGCAAAAACCAAGAGAGAGAGAGAGAGAGAGAGAGAGAGAGAGAGAGAGAGAGAGAGAGAGAGAGAGAGAGAGAGAGAGAGAGAGTGTCGTATCCCGTTAGGCCAAGTGAAAGAGTTGAGTGATCTTATTAAGTGTTGGGAGGAAAATTACGTTGTTAACTGCGTGGTACTAGTAAAGCAGGACGTCCTTTCTCCCTCTCCTTCTCTCTCTCTCTCTCTCTCTCTCTGTTGGCACTATCTGGCACACGCATTGGAGTCCCTAGGCGCTTGGAATACGAAATGTCACACACACACACACACACACACACACACACACACACACTGTCCCTGCACACGTTCCGAAGATTGGAATAGAGAATAATGAGCGACGTTTATTACCTGGCGAGGCTGTGAGGTGTGGGCGGCGCTCCAGATGTGACAGGATGGTGATTGTAACTCTTTGAATGTCGTCCCAGCCACCCACCTCCCTGCGGCACCTTCACCTTCACCTTGCCACCTGCCGGCCTGTGCTCACCGGGATGGGCTACAGCAGCTCTCCGTCATGGTGGTGCCTCCCTTCACTCCTACCCTCTCTTGCAACTCACAACACTCGTCCCGCACCTCGACCAGAACCCAGAGACACACACACTAAACACACACGAAGACACATCCGATTTCTAACACGTTTTCTTCCTCTCGACGCGTGTGTCACTTGGTGGGGAGAGTGAGGCGGTGGTGAGCTGGTGATGAGCGAGTGGTGAGTGCCTCGCTAAGACGTGAGCATGACACCAGCACTGGAATATGAGCACTTTTGGGGAGGGCCGGAGGGAGGCGCTGTGAGGAAGGCAAGGAACAGTGCACAACCAGCTCAGTCCTCGCTGCTAACACACGGTACCTCGACCCCCGCAGTTGCCACTTAGCCGCACTTCAATATTTTGCCTTAATTCCTCCCATACACTATTCTAGCTTATCGAAACACACCAAAACATCCTCTGGCCTTCCCCTGTCAGCTCCTGCAGCGGGCAGTGGAAGTGTGAAGGGCGTGGGGACGAAATAGCACCGCCAGGAGACAGTACTCACTCATCGGGTTACTTCCTATACGAGTTGCAACTTCCGCCACTGACAGACGGAGGGAGGGCGGGACGGGGCCAGCAACCAGCATGTGAGGGGCGTCTGTTCAAGAGGGGCTGGGCCTCACGCTGTATCCTGACGGGCTGCACTGCTGGGGGTTAGGGGGAACACAACGAGCCCTAAAACCTTCCGCAGAACCAAACAAACACGCCGGCACTTCGCTTTCTGCGCTTGGTAACCTAAATACACTCATACACTCGCACATACAGCCTGTCAAGTTGCCAAATGCTTCTTTTTCTCTTTCCTACTGGCGTTTATTTCACCCTCCCTCCTTCCTCCTCCTTCCTACTCCCGTTGGCCATATGTCATTCTCCGCGGTCTGGGTCATATCACCGCTGCCTCGCTAAGCTGCCGTCGCGTTCTCTTCCTCGCAGCTCGTAGTAGTCGCAGAAGAGAGAGAGAGAGAGAGAGAGAGAGAGAGAGAGAGGGTGTGGAGCATGGTGGGATTATGGGAAACTACTGTAATGTGTTTTTTCTTCAGTGCTGCTGCGTCGTGTGTGTTGCTCAAGGGAGTGTTTACAAAAAAAGGGTAAATAAAAGGAAGAGAAAATGTCATTGGTTGTGTTTTTTTATGGTGTGTACTTTTTGTCTTTGTTTTTATTGGCCTGCTTTGAGACGTGTGTGTGTCTGTAGAGAGAGAGAGAGAGAGAGAGAGAGAGAGAGAGAGAGAGAGAGAGAGAGAGAGAGACCACTTGGGACACTGGTTTCTTATTGCGATGTCTTCACACACACACACACACACACACACACACACACACACACACACAGCTTCAAGGACGAGGAGGGGCAAGGCACAGCACAGAATACACAAGACGCTGTGATTGTTCATTACACACACACACACACACACACACACACACACACAAACACACACACAACGTTATTATTTTCGGCACTACAGACAAAAGATAAAAAAAAATTACAGTGTTTATTCTCCATTGATGAGAGAGAGAGAGAGAGAGAGAGAGAGAGAGAGAGAGAGAGAGAGAGAGAGAGAGAGATGGTCTGTTTATGTGGAGCAAGATAATGAAAGAAAACACTTGTATGCAGATGGACAAAGAAAGTTAATACGCAGATGTGTGTGTGTGTGTGTGTGTGTGTGTGTGTGTGCAGCATCACCACACACACACACACACACACACACACACACACACCACACAGCCATTAACAACACTTTCAATCCCTTAAAAAAATATGTAGTTTGTCAATTAATGAGTTTTAATGGAAAGCTTTGACGTCATACATGTTTCTATCAATCTCCCTTAAGCAGAAGTGCCACACATGAACACCTACACATGAACACGCGAACACTACAAGGAAACACACGTGAAGACTGATACCAATTCACTTTTCTGACCATAACCACTGAAAGACTTACGCGTTTCTGTTTACCCTTGGCTCTTCGTGACTCCTGCTCTTGAAAACCTCGTGGTACTGAACCCTTGAGATAAAACACGAGAGGGAAAATGTTGGGAAATGGAATAGTAGTGTGAGCGAGCCTTGACAACGAATTCCAGAGTGGTAATTCACTTTAATGTTTGCCTTTACAGGTCTACTCGGAGAAAAATACATACTAACCTAATCTAACCTAAACCACGCTATTAACTTGGTGAGATTGGTGGTGCTTTCTCTTCAACGCCAGCTAAGGATTGGCCTCAAGCTGATATGTCTGCCTTAATGACCTTTGTGCAGTCGATAGGCATTAACCTAAGCCTTTCTTTAACCCTTGTCTTCAAACATTTCGAAGTCTCATTATTTTCAGTGACCACAAATTATCAACAGGTTCCGTAAGAAAGTTCTTGTTTTTTACTACTTTCATTCGTTTGAAACACTCTAGGATCTCATAAGTTTGATATCTCAAAGACTGCAAATTATTAACAGGGTTCTTAATGAGAGTTTTTGTCGTTGTTGTTGTAAAGGTCTTGCTTGTCACTCAATTCATGAAAGTTTGTCCTGAAATCCGCCAGTTACTTCCACAAGACGCGTTTTCCTATTCATTCTCCTTACTATTTGGTGATTTTATGCAGCTTCAGAAACTTATGTAGGGATTAGAATATTGAGGACTGTGGCCATTAATCTTCTGACCTCCATAGACCCTTCCTAATGTCAATAAAATCGTCTAATCATATCCAAAACTCAAGGTAGAAATGCGATCCAGTACTGAAGGGGTTAATATGAGTCGAGCTAGAACATTGCGAGTTTTGGCTGAGTTGTAGCTCCTGTGCTGAAGTGAGGGGAATAGTGAGTGATGGTTGTGATGGTTGTAGTTGCTAATAATGAGAGAACTTGTGAGATTTGGGGTTTGTATTCTGAAAAGCTGAGAACCATTTTCCCAAGGCCACAGAGATTACAAGTTGAGTTCTCGTGATTTTTTGTTTACAAGAGATCGTGATGTTGACGTGATGGTGATGATGGTGATGGTTGTTGTTGTTGTTGTTGTTGTTGTTGTTGTTGTTGTTACTGTTGTTGTTGTTGTTGCTGCTGTTGTTGTTGTTGTTGATAAGAAAGATAGTGAGTTAGATAGATAGTGAAAGATTTTGAAATATTTTTTATGAACTTATTTTCAAAAGGTCAATTTTTCACGAGTTCTTTTTTTTCCTACACTGTGATGAGATAGATGATGGTGATGATTATAGTGATGAATAATGAGAGAATAATAAGAATAACGACACAATATTCTGTAACAATCTGAGCTCTCGTCATAATTGCTTTTCAAGGCCACAGAGATGATAGATGAAGTTCTCATGAGTGTTTCTTCCCATGGCTGCTGTGGAATCCTTCATTGTTAAACTGTCACTAGGATCATGAAAACACCTTTGGAAACCGAGAACGTGGTGGTAGTGGTGGTGGTGATGATGATGGTAGTGGTGGTGTTGGTGGTGGTGGTGTTGGTAGTAGTGGTGGTGGTGGTTGAAAAAAATGACAATGAGGCAACTGAATGTATGTCGCGTTAATTAAAGCTATTTTCATCATTGTAGTCTTAATTGGGCTCTTAGGGTGCTCTCTCTCTCTCTCTCTCTCTCTCTAAGTGGCGCGCTCCTCCCTTCCCTCCCTCTACAGAATCTACACACACACACACACACACACACACAACAATCCGTTCTCTGTGTCCCTAAATAAGTGAACTCTGCGAACACACTACGGCCTCTCTCTCTCTCTCTCTCTCTCTCGTACCATAAAAATAGGCAAAATAGTGAAGGAATGCGTCAGTACTCCAGTTTAAGACGATGCATTCCCCCGCTGGGCAAATACAAGGAAAATATTCGACACACTCTATCTTGTTCTCGAGGGTTTTGTGGACGTGTGAAGCAATGGTAAGAGTCTGAGGGGAATAAGGATGCTGAGCCGGTGTGGTTACTGTGGTATATGTATTGAGAATCTTGCTTACTCCCTGTCTTCTGCTTCCTGCCTCCTGCTTGCTGCCAACTGTTCTGTCTCGGATATCAGTAAAATCTTTGGTGTTTTGATTTGTTTGGTTTTATTTAATTATTTATTTTTTTTTTTTTCACTGTGTTATTCGTATCGATAATTCTGTTTCCTACCGACTGTCCTGTTTCTCGAATCAATAAAATCTTCAGTGTTCTTTTATATGCATTTTTTAACTTATTTTTTTCTCATTAACTCTTTCACTGTGGTATTTAACTATTCCCATTACAATAAAGGCACTGTATACAGAGTCCTTATACCTACAAAGAGAGGGAAAAGGCACTAGAAGAGGTTTTCCTATAAGTGGCGAATTTGAT
Source organism: Portunus trituberculatus (assembly GCF_017591435.1). Lineage (NCBI taxonomy): Eukaryota > Metazoa > Arthropoda > Malacostraca > Decapoda > Portunidae > Portunus > Portunus trituberculatus. Next base: position 7,546,437 of record NC_059271.1, on the reverse strand, counting down.
GTTTAGAAGCAGCTGTAGAATAAGTGAAGTGTCTCGGAATGTTTAGGTAAGTAAGGTTAGGTTAGGTTAAGTTTGGCTAGCTAGGTTGAATCGTTAAATAAGTTAGCTTAGGTTAGTTAGGTTAAAGTTTAGAGGCGTCTGTAGAATGAAATTAGATACCCTAGTGTGGTGTCCAGGAACCATGTGTGACAATAGCAGGGAGGAGATTAAGGGATAAGCAATAGGGAAAAATACGTAGATAAGTGAATGAATGAATAAATAAATGAACAAATATATAGATAAACAAAAACTATTTCCTGTGCTCTAAATGTTCAGGAAAAAAGTCAGAATTTATAGAACTCTCAAAATTTCATCTCTCATTCTGTGGCAACATTTCCCACAGCGCTGAAAACTTAAAAGAACAAGTAATGAAAGGGGGAGGAATAAAAGAGTTAAAAAAGAAAAATAAACAAATAATAAGAGAGAGGAAAAAGAGATAAAATAATGAATGAAAAAATTAAAGAGCAAATAATGAGAAGGAAGAAAAAATAAATAAAAATAAAGAACAAGTAATGAAAATGAGAAAAACCCAAAAAAGACAAATAATAAAAACTCTTCATTTTCTGACATCTTAAAGGTTCATGGGGAGTGAGTAGTAACTGAACACTCATAACTAATAAACAAATAAATAATCCCTAATTCTGTGGCAACACTTCCAGACACTCGTAAACTGAAAGAACTAAGAGAAGGGAGGAAATAAGAGATAGAAAAACCAATAATCCTTTTACATTTTCTTCCATCTTGAATTTTTAGGGGAAAGTCAACATTAACCCCTTCAGTACCATGACGCCTTTACATATCTGTTTTACTTATAATGAGGCGATTTCATACAGCTTTAGAAACTTATGTGGGAATTAAAATAGTGAAGATTCTGGCCATTAATCTAACCTCCATAGACCCTTCCAAATGTAAATAAAACTGTCTAATCACGCCTAAAACTCAAGGTAAAAATGTGTCTCAGTATTGAAGGGATTAATAGAACTCTCTTAATTTATAAATTAAAATAAATGCAAGGAGAGAGAGAGAGAGAGAGAGAGAGAGAGAGAGAGAGAGAGAGAGAGAGAGAGAGAGAGAGAGAGAGAGAGAGGTGAACTTTGCTTGATGCTTGACACGGTTATCTTGACACCAAACACTGGAGGGATAACGCCACTATGAATATTCCCAGAGTGTGTTACTGTGTGTGGGCAGCACATGTGTTTATGAGTTACTGATGGTGGTGGTTTAGTCGTACGTTTTTAAGTACATATACTAATTAAGAGAATATGGATGAATTAGGTTAGCTGGGTCATTATATTGAGTTTTTAGTAAGTTTTATAGTAAGCTGCATATTTTCTTTATTCATCTACAGTGTTCCCATGTTTGTGTTTGTGTAGTGATGGTGTTATGTGTTATGTGTTAAGAGTGATTAGGTGATGTTTGTGTTAGTGTTTGTGCTGTGTGTCTGTGTAATGCTGGTGTTAGTGTCTGTGTAATGCTGGTGTTAGTGTGTGTGTGTGTGTGTGTAATGCTGGTGTAAGTGTCTGTGTGTGTGTGTAATGCTGGTGTTAGTGTCTGTGTGTCTGTGTAATGCTGATGTTAGTGTCTGTGTCTGTGTAATGCTGGTGTTAGTGTCTGTGTGTCTGTGTAATGCTGGTGTTAGTGTCTGTGTGTCTGTGTAATGCTGGTGTTAGTGTCTGTGTGTCTGTGTAATGCTGGTGTTAGTGTCTGTGTGTCTGTGTAATGCTGGTGTTAGTGTCTGTGTGTCTGTGTAATGCTGGTGTTAGTGTCTGTGTGTCTGTGTAATGCTGGTGTTAGTGTCTGTGTGTCTGTGTAATGCTGGTGTTAGTGTCTGTGTGTGTAATGCTGGTGTTAGTGTCTGTGTGTCTGTGTAATGCTGGTGTTAGTGTCTGTGTGTCTGTGTAATGCTGGTGTTAGTGTCTGTGTGTCTGTGTAATGCTGGTGTTCGTGTCTGTGTGTCTGTGTAATGCTGGTGTTAGTGTCTGTGTGTCTGTGTAATGCTGGTGTTAGTGTCTGTGTCTGTGTAATGCTGGTGTTAGTGTCTGTGTGTCTGTGTAATGCTGGTGTTAGTGTCTGTGTGTCTGTGTAATGCTGGTGTTAGTGTCTGTGTGTCTGTGTAATGCTGGTGTTAGTGTCTGTGTGTCTGTGTAATGCTGGTGTTAGTGTCTGTGTGTCTGTGTAATGCTGGTGTTAGTGTCTGTGTGTCTGTGTAATGCTGGTGTTCGTGTCTGTGTGTCTGTGTAATGTGGTGTTCGTGTCTGTGTGTCTGTGTAATGCTGGTGTTAGTGTCTGTGTGTGTAATGCTGGTGTTATGCTGGTGTTAGTGGCTGTGTGTCTGTGTAATGCTGGTGTTAGTGTCTGTGTGTCTGTGTAATCCTGTATCATCGTGTCCCGCTTTGCTCTCTTGCCACAACTATTTTCAAAGGCACAGAGATGACTTGCCGGCTTCTCAAGAGTGTTCCTCCTGCTGGTAAGGTAAAAATTTTGTTCATCTTTCACCAGAACCATCAAAACATCCCTAGAAACCCGTGTCACTTTAGCTACAGCCTTTTGGAGGTAGTGGAGGTGTGGCATGGAAGAGATTCAGAATATGGGCGTCTGTGTAACTTTGGTGTTTTTGTGTCCTGTATCTGTACAACCTGGTGTTATTGTAGTCAGTGTTTGTACGAAATGCTTTAGTTTTTCCTTTAATTTTTCAAGAGAGTGTTTAGTGAAGGGCAACAATAAACACAGCCCTTAATCCCTTCAGTACCATTACCATGACAGATTTTCATATTCATTTTACACTGCTCAAGAAACTTATATGGGGATTGAAATAGTGAAGTCTCTGGGTTTTAATCTTTTGACATCAATAGACGCTTCCTAATGTAAATAAAAACATCTAATCAGGTACAAAACTCGGTAAAAATGTGTCCAAGTACTGAAGGGGCTAAAGAAAAGCCAAACTTAGAATGCCAGTCGTCCAAAAAACACGAAATCCAATACTAAATATAGGAAACATCTCAGAACCTCCCTATTGAAAGATCTCAGGGCACAGGTCGAGGAAATATAGAAGCCTCGTTTAGTGTCATCGTTTAGGGTACCTCGACTTACTTTGAGGGCGTTGAGTGGTGTACTGAGGCAAGAGGAGCTATTCAAGGCCAGGGAGTGATGATGGACGAGCACAGGAGGGCGGGATACACGATATATGCTCGCAGTCATTTGTAGTCACAAGAAACAACTCTGCTCTGACTAGTGATGCTGTATCTCGTTCCTAGCGTGTGAAGCTGCATCGAGACCACACTGCTATTGAGAAACTAGATCAATGAGAATGTTTTAGTATTTGTTTAACTCACTTCAATACAGGGACACATTTTTACCTTGAAATTTGTGTACGATTAGACTATTTTATTGACATTAGGAAAGGTCTTTGGAGATCAGAAGATTAATGGCCACAGTCTTCACTATTTTAATCACCTACATAAGTTTCTGAAGCTGCATGAAATCACCAAATAGTTAGCAGAATGAATATGGAACAGCGTCATGGTACTCAAGGGGTTAATTAACGAGAGTATTCATGAAACAAGCGTGCCTGTGTTTGTTTATTCGTTTAGTTTAGTTAATCCTGACAGTCACGTGGTGGGTTCAACTACTCGCTATGCCCTCCCAGAGACAGTTGACGCAAATAGTTCCTTCCAAGGCTAAGGCTCGAATTCAGAAACGCTTTGCTCTCTCACCATCACTACTTTCCAAAGGCTCTAGTTGAAGATGCTCGTGATTCTAAGGATATTTCTATGGTTTTGGTGATGGATTAGCAAGATTTTTAGTCTATTTTAAGGAGAAACTGTCTTGAAAACCTGTCTAGTCGTATTGGTAGTCTTGGAAATTTGTCGTTGTGAGAGATTAAGTTGTTTCTGAATACGTGCATTGAGACTCACACTGTTCTTCGACAACTTAGGGCAAGACACACACTGTTTCTCCTCCATACCACACCTCAGGGCAACACTCGCACTCTTACTCCTTCTCACCAAACACTCGCTTCACACCACTCTCAAGGGACCCGCTGGCTGTTTGGTGCTTACTTACGCCTTGAGTTTCTTAGTGGGACGTGAACTTCAGCATAAGTGATAGATGAGGACGTGACCAATGCGTTTGTGTGTGTGTGTGTGTGTGTGTGTGCGTCTGTCCCATGTCTACAGCTTCAAAGACGGAAAATAAACAATACTCAGGAGCTGCTTCATCATCAACACTCCCCACGAGGTCCTGCAGGCTGCCTCCTAAAACACTCACACCACTGGACACACACACACACACACACACACACACACACACACACACACACACACACACACACACACACAGAAGCGAGTCTAAAAAAACACACGTCACACTCATGATAAAGCAAAGTGACTCATGGGTAATATTTTCAAATCTGACTAATTCATTACACTATTTTCTAACACATTTGAATGCCACTGATGTCATAATTATTTGGTTTCCCAGGCGACGATACTAATAAATGAGATAAATAAGATAAAATTATATTAATTCACAAGCTGACAATGTTCCTATCAGTGCAGAGTTTCTCCGTCAGATGGCAGTGTACTCGGTCATGCATTTCGTACATTAGCCACCAGAGGACAGAGGCGACAACTCTTTATAGTCACAACAGTCACACATAGATGGCAGCGTGATCTCTCGACACGTACTTGACACAAAGCAAAAGTTCCTCTCATGATTGCAACTTTCACCTCTAGATGGCGTGATGGTCTCTATGTTTCTTGTAGGAGATTTAAATTGTCCCTGAAGCATCTCGGCTTTAAAAAGGTCAGCTACAGTTCCTTCTCATTATTTCCACTGTTATTATTTGCATAGTGTCTTAGTCGCTATGAACAGTGAACAGTGAACAATTATTCCTTTCCTCCTCACATTTTTTTTCCTTTGTTCTCCATTTTTCTTTTCATTTCCCTCTCTTCTGTTTCTTTCCTCCCTCTTCTCCACTCTTTCCTCTCTATATCCTTCATTTTCCTCTTCACTTCTCTCGCTCTTCTCCATTCTCTCTTCCCCACCACCTCTCTCTCTCTCTCTCTCTCTCTCTCTCTCTGTGGTTCCTCGACCTTGAGTATGGCGCCCTTGTACATCGGGTTGTAATCATGTAATTAAAGCCTCGTCATCCCGCAACAGGCGCGACGTGGCGTGGCGGGGAGAGAGAGAGAGAGAGAGAGAGAGATGCCTGGCGCCTACGCGATGCTGAAACACTCTGCTCTCTCAACCACTACTGTTTTCAAAGGCCACGGAGAGGATTGGCCTGGTTCCTAAGACTATTGCTACTGTTGGGATGGCAGATTTGTTGTTGATTTGTCACTGTAATCGTAGAAAGAACGTTAAGACCCTTTGTAACTTTAACTAAGGGAGCGATTTAAATGTGGTGATGTTGTGCTGGTGTGATTCAGAATGTCGTGAAAGAAGTGGATACGAGGAGACTTACTGAACGTACTTGCGGGTTAAGAAATAGATAGGTAGGTATGTAAGTAGGTAAATAGGTAAGTAAAATAAGTAAATAGTATATGAATAGGTAAATAGGCAGTGAAATATTAATGAAAAAAAAAAAAGATAAAAAAGGAGGAATCTGAGTAGCACCGTGGTAGGAATAATATTGCGAAATCTCTCTCTCTCTCTCTCTCACACACACACACACACACACACACACACATCCTGCTCCTTACTCTCTCATTGACAGTGGGAGGGAAGGCACAGGCAGGTCTCGACTCCTACGCCTCTCAACACTTAAGCATAAACTGTTGAGGTGATGGGCGATGGGCGGGGCTGTGTGTGTGTGTGTGTGTGTGTGTGTGTGTGTGTGTGTGTGTGTGTGTGTGTGTGTGTGTGTGTGTAGTCAATGTCAATGTCGCTAACCTTGACTTTGCCCCACACACACACACACACACACACACGTCCCATACTCTGACACGTTTCAGCGCTGCACGTTCCCTACATTCTAAAGGGCTCTAGCTGAAACTACACGTGTTTTTAAGGATCATTTCACGGTTCTAGTGGCAGATCAACACCATTTCTACAATATCAACTGGTGAAATGGACTTGAGAACCTGGTCAATCATCTCTGGGGCCTTTGAAAACTGTCGAGGCGAGAGAACACACCATTTCTTCTCTCCTCTTCCGTACACACACATATACACACACATGCACGCTGTTCTCCCTCCTACACCCTTCGCTATCTCCCCATATACAGTGTTTATGGTCGGAGGAGAGGCGAGGGACTATAGAGACATGGTGGGCAGCGGTGGAGGAGTGACGGATGAGATAAGGAAACAAGGGAGCCGTGTGGGAGGAAGACTGTGGCTCGTGTTTGGGTGTGGGTGGGTGTGGGTGATGCAGGTGCGTGTGTGGGAGGTGGAGCATGGTTCGCCACCCTTCCTGCTGCTGCCTCTCTCTACCTCGTTCCCGTGTTAAGCAGAGAGAGAGAGAGAGAGAGAGAGAGAGAGAGAGAGAGAGAGAGAGAGAGAGAGTGTGTGTGTATGTGAGATGTGGTGGTGGTAGAAAAGAAAGTAACGAAGAAAAAACTTGAAAGAAAAGGGGTAGGGAACAGAAGAGGAAGCGTAAAAAGAAGGAAAAGAAGAGAGAGAAAATTATTAAAAAGTAAAGGAATAGAAAAGAAAGAAAGAAAGAAGAAGAAGAAGAAGAAGAAGAAGAAGTGAAAGTAAGATGGATGAAAAAAAAGTAGAAAGAAGAGGAGTAGAAAAATAATAAGAAGAAAAAGGAAAGAATAAAAAAAAAGAAAACAGAAGAAGAAGAAGAAGAAGAAGAGAAACAGAAAAAAAAGAGAAGCAGAAAACGGAAAGGAAACACAAGAAAATAAGGTAAACGACAACGAAGAACATGAAAAGGAAAACAATCTCCATAACATACTAAGGCGAGAAAATGACACTAAACGAGTAAGAACAAGAACAAGTACACACACACACACACAGACACACACACACACACATACTAGCGTACATCTGTCTCCCTTCCTCCCCGTGGCGCTTCTACCGTAACTAAGAAGATTACTGTACGCTAGCAACATTCGCCGTCCGTGCCTTACCTACCCATGCTACCTCGACGCTTGGCAGGAGACGCAACACTGGTGAGGAGGATCAAGGTTTTCATTTCTCAAGACTTCTGTACTTCCTCTGCATCTAATATGTTTTACTCGTTACTGATAAATAGAGGCGCTAGGGGTTAATACTCTTGATTACTTTATTTTTTTTTAGTGATAAATAGAAGATAAATAGAAGAAAATGGGGCTTATTACTGCTTCTTTACTTCATTTCTTACTGGTAAATAGAAGAGATGGGACTTATTAATACTTCATTGATTTATTTCTTACTTGTAAATAAAAGATATGCGACCTTACTAATTCTTTTTTCTTTTACTTTATTTCTTACTGGTAAATAAAAGAGATAGGACTTACGATTACTGTGAACAAAATTAATAGGGAAGAAAGCAGCAGGGAGAAGAAAAGTAACAAGAATAATGAATAGTTTTGTTTGTATTTCACACCTGGCTTAACTCAAACTACTGCTACTTTTGACCATAAATGAAAAAAAAGTAACAAATGAAAAAAGTAACATGGAATAGAGTAACAAGAATAATGAATGGTTTTGTTTGTATTTCACACCTAACCTAACCAAACTACTGCTACTTTTGATCATAAATGAAAAAAAGTAAAAAAAAAAAAAAAAAAAGTAACAAGGAAGATATAACATGGAAAAAGAGTAACGAGAATAATGAATGGTTTTGTTTCTATTCGTATTTCACACCTAACTTAACTCAAACCACTGCTACTTTTTGTCCTAAGTGAAAAAGTAACAAAGGGAAAAAGTGAAAAGAATGAAAGTAACATGGAAAAGAGTACCAAAACCTCACCAAACCTCACCTAACTCAATCACTGCTACATTTTTATCCTAAGTGAAAAAGTGAAAAAGAATGAAAGTAATAAGGAAAAGAGTAACAAGAATAATGAATGCTTTCTTTCCATTTCCCACCTAACCTCACCTAACTCAACCACTGCTACATCTTTATCCTAAGTGAAATTGCTACTGTTTCTTTTTTCACGGTACTTTTTTATTCCATGCAATTTTTTTTTCGTTATCTTTTTTTCAATCATACTTTCTTTCCAAGCTCACAATATTTCAGCCTCGCACTTCTTGGAGATACAGGCCAATATTCTGAAAAGCCTCTTCGTCAAGCCCAGAGTACTTCGCAAAGGCTCTAGTTGAAGCTACACGTGTCTTTAAGAGCGTTTTTACAGTTCTAGTGACAGATTAACAAGGTTTTTTCCATTATACAAAGGTGATACACTCTACAGAAACTGACTCATGATCTTTGTGGCCTTTGAAAACAGTCGTGATGAAAACAAAACGTCACAGGGTCATACTCAGAAACACTGCTATTTTCCAAGGCTACAAAGATGATTAACCAGTTTCTCACGAGTGTTTTCCTGTTTATAAGGTAGAAATCTCATTACAACCATAAAAAACATCCTCGAAAACCCGTGTCACTTTTACTAATACATTCTGAAAGTAGTAGAAGTGCGGCGCAGAAGTGTTTCAGAATCAAGCTGAACTGGGGACCATCATAACACTCATTTACCTTGCACTGGCCCGAGGAGACCCGCTGGAGGCAGTGTGCGGGTCCAGTAAGGTGACACGCGGCCTCTCTCAGTCCTCACCACGCAGGAAGACAGACGAAAGACGGCAACTGAAAGCGAGAGAGCGTGTCCAAGCGAGTGTTGTTGATATGGAGTGTTGTGTTGTGTTGTGCTGGTGCTCTGGATGCACAGACAGGGACACACACACACACACACACACACACACACACACACACACACACACACACACACACACACACACACACACACACACACACACACACATTGACAGGGGTACATTGACACACGGGATAGTTGAGTTAATCTTTATTGCTTCATTACGTACAGTACAGGTAAGAGAGGCAGGTGGGCACAAGTGACTAAAAACGATAAAATACAAAATGACGCAGAATAGTGAAAAGGTAAGGTAGAAACTACACGTAAATACGAAACTTGGATTGATACATAGTGAATAAACTTTAATTATAAACCAGCGTTGAATTTAATGAAGGAAAACACTGAACTAAAGAAACAATAAAAAGAATCGATGCATTAAACTCGTATTTCTTCACACTGTTCCCTCATCACGTCCGTCTTTCAGGCTATCACGTGGCAGGCGCGGCTCACCAAGGCCCACGTATGTCCTGACGTTCTGACAGCCGAGCACCAGGACAGGACGGCTTGAATGACAGGTGCTGGTAATCGTGTCAGCCGTGTTTGTCCTGCATTGCTCGTCTCTGTGTCACTATTGCACTCTCCCTAACAAGCCTGACACTCTGCACTAGCGGCGGCTTGCTCCCACCTCAGATTCACAAAGTGTCTACGAATTTGTTTCAATGAATTATTATCGATGACAAATTGACAAAACACGCCACAATAAATTAATAACTTCCATAACTATTGCATTAAGAGTAGAGCTGTAATTAGTTTCTTTTTGTGTTTCTCTCTTTCATCCCATGCACGGGAGCATAACAGTGTTAGTCTGTGGCAGTGATCCGTGGTGTCAGCAACATTACACACGCAAGGTTCAACTGTATTTGTAATGTAATATGAACCTGTTTCACCAGGCATTTGTCATGAGCCTTGTGACAACACCGATCACACCGCCGCGCCGCGCTGCACCACGACAGGCGGCCCCGCGGCGCTGCACCTCAGGGACATGTACATTACTTCCAAGGACACGTTATCATGGTCATGAGTTATGCGCTGCCATGAATGGCGCCAACGGCAGGACCTCTTTCAGTGAAGTCTTGACTGCCCAGCACTGACCGTCTCCTGCCTTATCACTATACAAAGGTCGTCCCGCCAAGGATTGACCTGCTTCCTCGCACTGACCACGACCTTGCCAGCGTATGTCAGTCTGTCTGCAGGACATCTAAAACGCTTTCAATTTGCTTAATTGCAAGAAAAAGTCAGCTTTCGGCTAAAAAAAAAAAAAAAAAAAAAAAAAAAAAATATATATATATATATATATATATATATATATATATATATATATATATATATATATATATATATATATATATATATATATATATATATATATATATATATATATATATATATATATATATATATATATATATATATATATACGTTCAGTGAGAAATTGAGTGCCACATTCCAAACGAGGATATCGAGTAATTTTGCTACACTGGTCACAACTCTACGAAAGAAGACTGCCACATATCACTAAGCCTAAGGAAATAGTCGGCCACATTTGGTGGAGCAGGCAGTGCTGGTGGAGAATAATTACTGCATTTTTTGAGTATTCATGATCCTCTGGTACACTATCTCCCCATCAGAGCTCACTGAAGTAAAAATGGTTTTCAAGTTACTGTGAAAAAACCAACAGCTACAAGGAGCTCCGTGATTCCGCGCCAGCAAACAGTAGTCAGCACACTGATCACCTCGCCAGGAGAGAACAGTGCTCTCATTATATCACTGCACGCTTGTAGAGGGCGGGAACACCTCCCATGTTTAATTCTTGACTAATTAACTTTTTCTTTATTTGAAAAATGGATGATAGGAGACCGAAACGTGACGTCACGCACAAAAACACCCGTAGAGGTGGTGAGTGTATGATGGCGACTCAACGGGGTGTGTCTGTAGAGTGGCGGATCACACAGTCACAAGGTGTTTGGGAATCAGATAAATGTATCTCCTTTTCCTCCTCGCATATTGACTCTCATTATTATCACACACACACACACACACACACACACACACACACACACACACACACACACACACACACACACACACACACACACACACACACACACACACACAGTCATGACACAGAGGGTCCTATTCAGAAACATTTTGGTCTCTAATCACGATTATTTCTACAAGGCCACAGAAATACTTAGCCGAATCCACAACTGTTTTCTCCCGTGTTAATAATGTAAAAACTGCTGCTAATCTGTCACTAATTCCATCAACACCGCCTTGAAAACCCGCGCCACTTTAACTAGACCCTTTGGAAAGTAGTAGAGGTGTTAAGAGAAGTGTTTTAGAATTTGATTAGAAGAAATACAAAAACGCCCACTTCCACAGTCACCCTTTTTCGTTCGCTAGCTAACCAACAAAAGTACTTCAGCCGTGATCAGGCTCCACAATCAACTCAGATCGCTGCTTTTCGTTTGGGGGCGTACCAAAAAAAAAAAAAAAAAAAAAAAAAGCTGGTGAGGCAATAAGGTCAATTTCACAGTCTTTTTCGTAAACTGTCCAACCGAAAAACGCTTCCTATACTGGTGAGCTACTGAACAAATAGACTGTGAAACTAGGATTTATTTTTAGGAATGACGCAATGTTCGGTGTACCTTCTGTCCGCATCGGTGGCTGGGGGGGAGGAGGGGGGAGAGAAGTGAGGAGAAGCTGAAGGAAGGGTGGATGGTGGAGGGAGGGTGGAAGGGGGTGCAGAGTCGCCACCACCACCACCACCACCACCACATGCTCATTTCCTCCGCATACTGAGGAACTGAGAAACCTCATGGAATTGTGACAGTCTCGTGGTTTTCAATTTCTTTAGCTTTTCTTTTTTTTTTCGAAGTTTTCTCAAAGATGCGTCAAGTAGTGAAAGGGTTTTTAAGGGTGAAGTTTGTCAAAGGATTATCTCTCTCTCTCTCTCTCTCTCTCTCTCTCTCTCTCTCTCTCTTCATTTATAGGAGTTTTGAGGTATTTAGTTATCTATCAATTATTTTTTTTACTTTTCTGATGTTACTGGGTTTTAACTGACTGACTGACTGACTGACTGATTGGCTGGCTAGCTGGCTGGCTTTCTGGCTAGGTGTGAAGTGGTTGATTGACTAAATGGGAAACAAGCTGATCGAGTGACCGGTGACTGACTGACTGACTGGTGAACTGACTGATTGATTGATTGACTGACTGGTTAATGAACTGACTGATTCACTGACCGACTGGGTGGTGAGCCTGACTGACTGACTGACCTACTTGTCACTCTACCTTCCCTTCATTCCTCTCTCTCTCTCTCTCTCTCTCTCTCTCTCTCTCTCTCTCTCTCTCTCTGGTTCGTTCACATAAAATTAGATATTAAACAAACACTGATAAAAGATCTCTAAGTCACATTATGAACTGAAATGAACACAACTTCTTAGCAAAAAAAGAGAGAAATAATTACACACACACACACACACACACACACACACACACACACACACGCACACGGCCCGGTAGCTCAGTGGTTAGAGCGCTGGCTTCACAAGCCAGATGACCGGGGTTCGATTCCCCGGCCGAGTGGAGATATTTGGGTGTGTCTCCTTTCACGTGTAGGTGCTGTTCACCTAGCACTGAGTAGGTACGGGATGTAAATCGAGGAGTTGTGACCTTGTTGTCCCGGTGTGTGGTGTGTGCCTGGTCTCAGGCCTATCCGAAGATCGGAAATAATGAGCTCTGAGCTCGTTCCGTAGGGTAACGTCTGGCTGTCTCGTCAGAGACTGCAGCAGATCAAACAGTGAAACACAGACACACACACACACACACACACACTTTACAAACCGCCAAGACCTAACCACAGACCTCTTTTCCATCAGACAGCAGCAACCTACCAAACATTAACCTGACGAAGACAAGAGGCGACACTGACACACTGAGACAAGGAGGACGAGAGCAGACTTTTGCAACACTCAGATACACGTGAACCGCCTGAGCAGGAGGAGGCGATGACGAAGACGGTGAAGGAGGTGGTGAAGGAGGCGATGAAGGAGGCACTGTAGAGGATCTTAGAAGTGGAGAGGATACTGGCGAGCGTTCTGGACAAGACTATCAGTAATTGAACAGTAGGGTGACGAAGGCGATGACGAAGACGGTGACGGAGGCGGTGACGAAGACGCTGACGAAGGTGGTGTAGTGTCCTCGTCGCTAGTGGTAAGCTTCACGAAGGTACTCCACGACCGTTGACCAATTCTGAACCACAAGCCAACGGTGGTGGAGTTACCAACATGAGGTCTGACCAGGGGGAGTCTTCGGGTGGTGGTGGTGGTGGTGGTGGTGGTGGTGGTGGTGGGACGCTTCAGGGCCTGTGGAGGTACTGGAGTGACTGGTGGAGTGGTGAATGAGTGGTGGTGGAGTGGGTGGACTGGTGACTGGCTGAGTGACTGGTTGAATGAATGGTTTGTGATGGTGATGGTGATGGTGGAGGTGTCAGTGTTGCAAGGGTAGTGGTGGTGATGTTGGTGGTGTTGGTAAGGCTGGCAGTGGTGATGGTGGTGGTGATGTAATTAATAGTGGCGAGCGCAGTGAAGGTGATGATAAAGATAAGCTTAATTAAACGTAATGGCAAACAATTACATACATACTTATATAGAATCAATAATAATAATAATAATAATAATAATAATAATAATAATAATAATAATGTATTGCAATCAACTTTCTAAAAATTTCAAGACATCATTACTATTATTATCATCATTATTACTATTATAACTATTACTACCACCACAACAATAACAATAGCAATAAAAACAACCCCCAACTACTACTACTACTACTACTACCATCATCATCACCAATCCATTATATCAGTCAATCAATTCTTTTCTTTTTTTCTCTTTTCCTTTCTTTCTCTTCCCTGACTGTGCAATTGTGCTTATCATTCTTATTCACGAGAAGGCAGCAGTGGGGGGAGAGGCTGAAGGGCGCGAGGAGGAGGAGGAGGAGGAGGAGGAGGAGGAGGAGGAGGAGGAGGAGGAGGAGGAGGAGGAGGAGGAGGAGTTGGAAGAGGAGGAGGAGGGTAAAAATAGCAATT
>NC_059271.1:7490000-7507500 GCF_017591435.1 Portunus trituberculatus | reverse complement strand
CGGGTGTGTGTGTGTGTGTGTGTGTGTGTGGTGTGTACTGGCGGAGTGGCGGTGGGGCTCTGGCTGCGTGAAGCTATGTCAGTTCTTTCTTTCTTTTTTTTTCTTTCTCTATTTTCTTTGTGTCGTGATCCGCTTCTGTGATTGAGTTGGAAGGTTGATGCATAAGAGACATTCGTGGGATACATTTTCTTTCCTTTTTATCTTCTCCTTTAAATACGAATTGTTGTTTTTTTTTATTCTTTTCTTCCTTTTTTTCATTGTTAGCGTCGTCCGTTTCTGTGATTATTTGGAAGGTTGGTGCATAAGAGACATTTGTGGGATATATTTTCTTTAATTTTTATCTTTTCTTTTTATGTACTAGTTGTTTTTTGTTCCTCCTCCTCCTCCTTCTTTTCTTCTTCTTCCTTTTTTTTTCATAGCAGTGTCGTCCGTTTTAATGTGATTGATTTGGAAGGTTGGTGCATAAAGGCATTCCTGCAATACATTTCCTTTCTTTTCTTTTTATCTTCTCCTTTATATACGCTTTTTTTCATTCTCTTCTCTTTATTTTTCTATGGTAGCGTAATCGGTTTCCGTGACTGAGTTGGAAGGTTTGTGCAGATAAACATTAGTACGATACATTTTTCCTCTTCTTCATCTCCTGTGTTCCTGGTCGTGTCATCCGTTTCTGAGCTTGCAAGATTCGTACAAAATCATTCTTATGAAGTATATTCTCATTTATGCAGGACTTCTTGTATAAAGTACCCTATATACATCAATAGATAGATCGTTTATTGACCGCAGTGTACGAGAAAGTCTATCATTAATTATATGTATATGAAACAATATATAAGCCATGTTTTCTAATTAACCTCGCCTTATCTTTCTTCTTTCTACGCCAACCCCTTCCACTTCTATGAGTTCCAAAGTTTCGTAATGCAAAAGGATCAGTTTAGAAAATGCCACGGGTGTTTTCTTTGTACTTGCCAATATAAGGAAGAGAATTTTCAAAGAAGCAATGGAGGTACGTTGCATTTCTTCCTTCCTTTCTAGTCATGAGCGTCTGAGGGTTCGTGCAGAGGGAAATCCGTGATTAAGAGAAGGCGATGTGTCCCCAAGAACTTTTTGTATGTGGGACCAAAAGAATGACTGTTTAAAGATGTTATGAAAGGACGATTTTTCTTCTTTTTCTTTCGTAAGGTACTATTATTGCTTTCTTCAATTGTTTCCAGGAATTCCGCCGCAGATGAGTTACACAAAGAATAAATGAAAGGCTTCTCGACAATGTTTCCTGAGAATTAAAGGAAGAGTTTTCACAGACGCTACGTTGTGTGTCCAACATTTTTTTTTTCCCAGTGTCATTCATCTATATTAGTGTTGGGAAGATTCCTACTACGAGAAGATTAACTTGAGAAGAAATAACTTGAGAAATAAAGAATAAGCGGATGACTATTCAAAGATGCTATCAACACACGACTTTTCTTTTCTTTTTCCTATGATTACCTAAAAGAAAGACAAGTAATGTTTCACACGAGCATTTCCTATTTAAAAGTAAAATAAGGACTTTTCATTGAACAATTTCTTTTTTCCCAGTGTCATCCATTTCTATTAGCGCTCACAAGATTCTCACTAAAGGAGGACTAATAAATAAAAAAAGAAAGAAAAAAACATGTTAAACCCATAAAGAAAACGTTTTGACATATGTCCAACCACTTGTAGCATTTCCCGAGTCATCTTTTTCTATTAGTGCTCACAAGATTCTCACTACAAAAGGATTAACCCACTAAAAAATAAAGAAAAAGGAAGAAAAAACGTCAAACCTATAAAGAATACATTTTAACACATGTCCAACCATCATAATCATTTTCCGAGTCATCCATTTCTATTAACATTCAGGTCGGGAGAGGGACACACACACACTAACTAACCAACTCACTCACTCACTCAAAGGTAAAGAAAACGAGAAACAGAGAGAGGGAGAAAGGAGTTACTGTTAATGGGTCTCGTGTCTCGGTCGTGGGCATTACGTAACACCCGTCTACTTTTTTAGTCCCCTTTTTTCTTCCCAGCCGAGTCGCGGTTAGTAACATGGACAGTTTGTATGGGAGGAGTTTTTTGTGGCGGTTCTTGAGTTGGAGTGTGGCGGGGCAGTCCTATTATAGCCTGGCGTGTGTCACTGAGCTGCAGGTGGACAGGTGAAGGTTGGGGAGAAGGGGGGGAAGGTGTGTGACATGCTGGTGGTGGTGGTGGTGGTGGTGTGGGAGATGGAGTGTAGAGGGTAGAGAGAGGGAAGAGATGAGATAAAGAAGAGAGGATGAACTAAATAAATAAATGAAAAAAATTAATGAAGGGAAAAAATGAGAATAAAAGCAAGATTGTATGAAGAAAAAGACAAAAATAAACAAGAAATGAACTAAATAAACAAAAGGAAAGTTGGATGAAAGAGAGAGAGAGAGAGAGAGAGAGAGAGAGAGAGAGAGAGAGAGAGAGAGAGAGAGAGAGAGAGAGAGAGAGAGAGAGAGAGAGAGAGAGAGAGAGAGAGAGAGAGAGAGAGAGAGAGAGAGAGAGAGAGAGAGAGAGAGAATGATAAATGAGATGAACTAAATAATAAACAAAAAGGAAGATAGGATGAAGGAAAGAAATAGAGATGAATAGAAGAAGACGAAATAAGCACAAAGAGGAAGGAAAGTTGGCTGAGGAGAAGAAACAGAGGTACACAGAGAACGAAGTAGGAAAAATAGATAATGATTGCATGCTTACGGAAGAAATACGTGACGATAGAGATAGAGAAAAGAAAAGTGGATAGAAGGCGAAGATGAAGTCATTGAAAGTAAGCAAGAGAGTGGTTGTACATATGATGAAATAGGAAAATGAAGTAGTTTTATAGAGAAAATTCATGATGATAGAATGAAAAGAATGTACATGAGTAAACTTTGTGAGGAGATGAAATAGAAAAAAAAAATAATAAGGAAGGTACTGGTTGGGTAAGAACGAAAGGAATATTGTATGTGGTGATGGGAAGGGAAGGGAAGGGAAGGGCAGGGAGGAGAAAGGAAGGAAAGGGAAGGGAAGGGAAGGAAAGTGTTAGGAGGAAGTGAAGGAAAGAGGATAAAGGAATAAAGATGTGAGATTTATGGAATATATAATATAAAAAAGCTTGTGCTATTAAAAGATGTTAAAGATTTATTTTCTTCTGTATTTCCTGTTGTTGTTGTTGTTGTCGTTGTGGTAGTGGTGGTGGTGGTGGTGATGGAATTGTTGTTGCTCTTATTATTGGTGGTAGTGGTGGTGGGGGTGGTGGTGGTGGTGGTGGTGGTGGTGGTGGTGGTGGTGGTGGTGGTGGTGGTGGTGGTGGTGGTGGTGGTGGTGGTGGTGGTGGTATTGATGTTATACAGGTGTTCTTGTTCCGCAGGTGCAATTATTCAGTATCAATTTTGGTTTTCGTGAAACAAATACTTCAATGTGATTTTTTCTTGTTTTAAACTAACGAATACTCGAATCACACACACACACACACACACACACACACCACACACACACACACACACACACACACACACACACACACACACACACACACACACACACACACACACACACACCGCGTAGTGTAGTGGTTAGCACGCTCAACTCACAATCGAGAGGGCCGGGTTCGAATCCCGGTAAGCGGCGAGGCAAATGGGCAAGTCTCTTAATGTGTGGCCCCTGTTCACCTAGCAGTAAATAGGTACTCGAGGTAGCCTCGCTTTCCCGGTGTGTGGAGTATGTTATGTGGTCTCAGTCCTACCCGAAGATTGGTCTATGAGCTCTGAGCTCGCTCTGTAATGGGGAAGACTGGCTGGGTGACCAGCAGACGACCGAGGTGAATCACAGACACACAGACGCATATATATATATATATATATATATATATATATATATATATATATATATATATATATATATATATATATATATATATAAAACTTCACTGGTATTAAGCAAACAGTTTATTTCTTAGTTCATTTACCTATTTAATTAATTATGTATTAATATTAATTCACATATTCAGAAGAGATCAACATTCAAACGAAAAATTGTGTAATTATTATTTCTTTCATATAACGGGAATCATTATTTATTTGTGCATCTATTTATCTATCTATTTATTTATTTATTTGTGTTTATATAAAGGAACCTTCACACTTACTGTCAGTGCCATACCTTTCCTTTCTTATCTCTCTCCTCGTAACGGGAGCGGATTATTAATATCTTCATCTGTTTATGTGTTTTTCTGTTCATCTGTTTATACAAAAGAACCTTCACATTTGTACCATGTCTCTGTCTTTTACCTCCCGTTGTCGCGTTGGACTCACTAACTCTCCCCTGACCGCTGCTGAGTTATCTGTTTGTTTTACTGATTTACTGAGTTAATTTATCGATTTGTTTTTTTGCAGGAGCCTTCACCTTTGCTGCCCTGCACCCGCCTCACGCTGCCCCTGTTTGCACTCGTCTTCTTTATTCACTTGTTCCTCCTCCATATTAATTAATCTAGTTTGTTTCTCCACTATATTTTTTTCCTCCTTCCTTCCTGTTGTGGTTCTTATTTATTTATTTATTTATTTATTTATTTACTATATGTGTGTTTGTTCACTTTATCCATTAATTCAGTTCTCTGTTTTCACTTTATTCTTATTCTTGTTTGTTCTTTTGTTTGTACGTTTATTTCTCTCTCTCTCTCTCTCTCTCTCTCTCTCTCTCTCTTTTAGTGGGTTTCCGTGATGTGTTCTTATTTATTCCCTTATTTTTGTACTGGATTTATTTATTTACTGACTAATTTCGTGTTTCCATTTTCTATTCTGTTTGTTCTTCCTTCGGTGTTTCTTGTTTTTTTGTTTTTGTTTTTGTAAGTTTAAGTATTTACTTTTTTTTCAGTGAGTTTCCGTGAAGTGTTTGTTCGTTCTTTGTGTTCCTTCCTTGTCTATTCGTTCGTGTATCTATATTTCTTTTTTCTTTTTTTTTTATTTTAGTATTTTTAATGTTCTTTGTTATTTGTGTTCCTCGTTCACTCGTGCATGCATCTGTATTTGTTTTGTTTAGTGACTTTCTGTGGTTTCCTCTTTCCTGCGTGTTCACTTATTCACTTGTTTGTGTATCTATATATTTTTTTTTTGTGTTCTTTTTGTATTCATCATATATATTTAACCCCTTCAATACTGAGACACATTTTTTTTTACCTTGAGTTTTTGGGAACGATTAGACGATATTATTGACATTAGGAAGTGTTTATGGAGGTCAGAAGATTAATGGCCAGAGTCTTCACTATTTTAATCCCAACATATGTTTCTGAAGCTGTATAAAATCACCAGATAGTAAGCAGAATGAATATGAAAACGTGTCCTGGTACTGAAGGGTTTAAGCATCCGAGTTTATATTATGTTCGGTCAGTGTTTTCAAATGTTGCTCGTTTTGCCACTTATTATTCTGTCTACTGATCTGTGTTAAGTGTTCAGCAAAGATTGTTCCTCCTTTTGTATCATTTATTTATTTATTCATTCCTTTGTTTATGCATGTGTCAATGTTCCTAGCCAGTGTTTGCTAATGTTTCGTTCTTAATTGATCTGTGAATCCATCTGTGTTTTGAGTTTCGTCAGCGTTTACATATTCTTCGTTTTTTTTTAAGTTCCTCATTCCTTTATTTGTGCATTTGAGAGACAAGAACTTATATTTGATGCTTCTTTTTTGTCTTTTTCTTTGCCATTTTTTTTTTCATTTATACCATGTGGGCTTTTCACGGGAATTTATGGGCTAAAGGGGGTACTATTTTTGGGGTACCTCCTATCTCAAAGCCCACTCGCTAGGAAACCATTGCCCCGAGTGAGGAAGCCCAACATACACTCAGAACGTGGACAGGATTCGAACCCGTGCGCTTGGAGACCCCTCGGACCCCAAAGCGCGCATGGTTCCACTGTACCACGACCTTCATCCGTTTCTGTTTTTAGTAAGTCTATTTATACATTTCTTTTCACCTAGAGCCTCTGTTAGCACGTGTTGTTTCTTTCTTTCGTGGTTATGATTAACTTGTGTACGCATCTTTGTTTACGTTAAGCCAGACTCAACAATGCTTTCCTTCGTGCTAGCCACTTGTTCACGTTCACTCAGAAGTGTTTTGTACCCTTTTTTTGTAATTAATCTGTGTATGCATTTGTGTTGATGTTCACTCAGTGTTAACAATGTTTTCCTTCGTGTTACTCGTTTGTTTATGCATCTGTGTTCACCTTTACTGAGTTTCCAAGTGTTCTTTTCGTGGCTCTGATTCATCCCTGTATGCACCTGTGTTGACGTTTAGCCATTAACTCCAGGTGTTTTTCTCTACCCCGTTCATTTGCACCTCTGTTCATTTACTGAGATTTTGTGTTCTTTTTCTAGTCCAGTTCATCCCTGTATGCATCTGTGTTCACTTTTAACCATCATTTCCAAGTGTTTTTTTCTCCCGTTCATTTGCACCTGTGTTCGTTTACTGAGATTTTCAAGTGTTCTTTTTGTGGTCCCAGTTCAACCCTTTATGTGCCTTTGTTCACTTTTAATTAACCATCATTTCCAAGTGTTTTTCTTTCTCTCGTTAATTTACTGAGATTTTCAAGAGTTTTTTTTCTTCTTCTGGTCCCAGTTCATCTCTGTATGCATTTGTGTCCACGGCTAGCCAGCATTTCCAGGTGTTTTCTTTATCCTGTCCATTTGTACCTGTGTTCACGTTTACTGAGGTTATCAATTTTTTTTTTTTTTTTGTTCCTTATTCATTCCTATATGCACCTTTGTTCACGTTTATTGAGTTTCCAAGTGTTCTTTTGTGGTTCCAGTTCATCCCTGTATGCACCTTTCTTCACTATTAACCACCATTTTCAAGTGTTTTTCTTCATCCCGTTCATTTGCCCCGATTTCCACATTTCCTCAGTGTTTGCAGGCGTCGCGTGTTCTCCTCACATGAACCTGGTGAGCGGTAAATCGAATCCAACTATAGTTACGTTTTCAGCGTCGTGCGGTATCTGTGGTCTCGCTTTTTCGCTTTTCTTTGATCTATTTGAGAGAGACGAGCGTGAGGAGCGTGTCAAGTGTCTGTCCTGGTGTGCCCGCGGGGAGGATTCAGTGTCTCGGCGCTTTGCAAAACAGGACTGGCGGTATTCAAAGTAAGCGTGTGTGTTTTTATTCAAGTCACAGGGAGTTACTGCGGGTTACGCCGGACGCTGTGTGTGTGTGTGTGTGTGTGTGTGTGTGTGTGTGTGTGTGTGTGTGTGTGTGTGTGTGTGTGTGTGTGTGTGTGTAAATGATCGCCGTGCATTCCTCTTCTTGTGTTCTTGCGTCTAGCCTTTTGCTCTTGTTTGGCTCGTGTTGTTCAGGGATTTGTCGTAAGATTTTCATTTTCGTTTTTAATTTTATCTTTCTTATAAATATATTGATTTTATATATATATATATATATATATATATATATATATATATATATATATATATATATATATATATATATATATATGTGTGTGTGTGTGTGTGTGTGTGTGTGTGTGTGTGTGTGTGTGTGTGTGTGTGTGTGTGTGTGTGTGTGTGTGTGTGTTCCATTCATCTATTCTTTTCTTTGCTTATCATTTTTTTTTCAAGTTGTTAATGCTTCTGGTCAGATCCGCTTCGACGTAAAACAATAGTGATAATAAAGAAGGAGGAGGAGGAGGAGGAGGAGGAGGAGGAGGAGGAGGAGGAGGAGGAGGAGGAGGAGGAGGAGGAGGAGGAGGAGAAGGAGAAGGAGAAGAGAAGAGAAGAAGAAGAAGAAGAAGAAGAAGAAGAAGAAGAAGAAGAAGAAGAAGAAGAAGAAGAAGAAGAAGAAGAAGAAGAAGAAGAAGAAGAAGAAAAAAAATAACAAAAACAACAACAAAACAACAACAAACAACACCCCACAACAAAACCAGCACCACCACAGCCACCACCACCACCACCTACACCCAACCAAACCACCTCACAGTTCCTAAGTTCCAGTTCTGAGCGGGCCGGGCACTCGTCACCCGGCCCACCCAGCCCACCCACCTGTTCATCCCTCCTTGCTGGTTCCTCCTTAAAAGGTTACCGTGGGGAAGCCCGGAGCAGGTAAATTGTGGCTACCCGGATGCAGCATTACCAACCCCGGCACACATCACTCTTCCTGTTTGTGTGTGTGTGTCTATATGTGTGTGTGTGTGTGTGTGTGTGTGTGTGTGTGTGTGTGAGGATGTGGTGTGTGTCTTAAGCATGTTGGTATTAGTGAGTGTGTTTGGAATGATACAGAGTGATACATAAAGGACGAGGTGGTATGTGTGGTAATGGATATGTGTCTTGAATTGAAGTGCTTTTCTTTTTCTTTTTCTATTCTCCTTATTTATTTATTTTTTATTTTTTGAGGTGGTTAGCAAATGTTAACTTAACCGCTTCAATACTGGGACACATTTTCCCTTGAGAGTTGTGTGCGATTAGACCATTTTATTGACGTTAGAAAGGGTCAGTGAAGGTCGGAAGATTAATGGCCAGCGTCTTTACTATTTTAATACCCCCACATAAATTTTAAAAGCTGTATAAAATCATGAAATAACCAGAATGAATAAGGAAACGTGTCATGGTACTGGATGGGTCAAACAGTGAGAGTTGACGATACTGTATCAATGTAGCTGTTTATGTGTTTTATTTAGCTATCTCACTTCTTTATTTATTTATGTAAGAAGTGCTAATGGAAAGTAGAGAAAAGTAGATTAACCCCTTCAGTACCGTGACGCGATTTCATATTCATTCTGCTTCCTGTCTGGTGATTCTATACAGCTTCAGAAACTTGTGTGGAGATTGAAATAGTAAAGACCCTGGCCATTAATCTTCTCACCCTTCCTAATGCAAATAAAATCGTCTAACCACACCCAAAAGTCTTGGTAAAAATGTGTCTCAGTTTTGAAGAGTGAGTGTGCGCCAGTCATGAATAAAGAAACAGAAACGATTATTCGAAATTTGAGAAGTGTCTTAAAACTTTCTTATTTTATGTTCAACTGTTTACGTGACCTGACCTAACCTAACCTAACCTAGCCTGACCTAACCTAACCTAACCTAACCTAGCCTATATTTATCCATCTGTATATTCAGCTATTCATATACCCATCTATTTACCTATACATTTACCTATCCGTCTATCTACCTATCTACTAACCTACTTACTTATCTAACATGTTTATTTACTTGTACCAACCTACCAACCTATCTATATATACAACCATTGTCCTTTACCTACCTGTCTATCTATCTCTATCTACTAACCTGCCAACCTATCCCCTACAGCTCAATTTATCTACCTATATATCCATTCACTATCTATCTATTTGCCTATATTTCCTATCTACCTATCTATTTACCTATCTATAACCCAACCTACCTAAATACTATAACCTGTTGATTTACTCATCCATCCAACCCATCCACCTACCTATCTACATCTCTACTTAGCTACCTATCAATACATTCAGCCATCTACTTACCTATATTAATTTTCTTACCTACCTGTCTATTCATTAACCCACCAACCTAAGTACAACCTGTTAACTTACTCACCCAACTAGCTTAACCATCTTTCTCACTGTAGGAACAAGTATGCAAAGGAGGAGGTACCTTGATTGCCTGCCTTGCCTTGCCTTGCCTTGCCTTGTGTTAAGATGCCCGGGGAACACAGTGGCAGTCTTCCCCCAATTAAGCCACAGGAAATGTCTCTATCCTCGTGGCTCTTAACGCAGCGAGGAAGCGAGGCAACACGACCACTCTCAACCCATTCAGTACTACCTTGACGCGTTTCCATATTCATTCTGCTTACTATTTGGTGATCTTATACAGCTTCAGACACTTACGTGGGGATTAAAATAGTGAAGACGCTGGCCATTAATCTTCTGACCTCCGTAAAACCTTCCTAATGTAAATAAAATTGTCTAATCATACTTAAACTCAAGGTAAAAATGCGTCCATATACTGAAAGGGCTAATAGGAAAGGAAGGGTATGCAGTAATGAGACGCAGGGAGGGATGAAGGGAGGTGGAGGTAGGGTGGGAGGGAGGGAGGGAGGACGGAGGATGAGAGAGAGAGAGAGAGAGAGAGAGAGAGAGAGAGAGAGAGAGAGAGAGAGAGAGAGAGAGAGAGAGAGAGAGAGAGAGAGAGAGAGAGAGAGAGAATGAAAGAAACAAAATGAAAAAAATGAAACACGTAAGGAAGAAGACTGGAAAAAGAATGAAGAAATAAAGAAGAAGGAAAGAAGTAAGAAGTACAAGAAGGATAAAGGAGGGGAAGAAGGTGATAAGACACTAAAAAAAAAAAAAAGGGAGGTGAAGAACTTACGATAAACAGGAAACACACAGCGAATAGGGAAGAATGTGGTGGTGATAATGATGATAATAAGAACAATGATAATAACAAAAGCAAAAAAAAAAAAGTAATAAAAGAACTAACGAAAGAAAACAAACCAATATAACAAAAAAAAAAAAAAAAAAAAAAACTTCCTACTTTTTGACAAACAAGAAATAAGTAAACAAGAAATAGAAAGAAACAACAAAAAATGCACAAAATAACGAAGAAAAATAAATAAACAAATGAAACAAAACCATGACGAACAAAACACACGGAAAAAGAGGAAGAGCATTTCAATAAGGAGGAGGAGGAGGAGGAGGAGGAGGAGGAGGAGGAGGAGGAGGAGGAGGAGGAGGAGGAGGAGGAGGAGGAAGACGGAAGGCGCTGCAGAAGGGAAGAAGAGTGAGGAAGTCAGGAAACAACACAGGTTACACACACACACACACACACACACACACACACACACACACACACACACACACACACACACACACACACACACACACACACACACACACACACACACACTTTATATACAAACACACCCACTTTAGAGACATGCTTTAGACGGAAATACCTCTCTCTCTCTCTCTCTCTCTCTCTCTCTCTCTCTCTCTCTCTCTCTCTCTCTCTCTCTCTCTCTCTATGGATACAAGTGGAAGGTTTACCTATTATGTGTAATTCAATTTTATTCTATCACTTCTTTTTTCTTTATTTCTTTTCTTCCTTCTTCCTTCTTTTCTACATTTCTTTACGCGGTAGCAGGAGGAAGGAGGAAAACTGGATAGGGAGCAGTAAAAGAAGGAAAATAAGGAGGGAAAAAATAATCCATCAACATATTAAGACCTCGAAAAATAAACACACACACACACACACACACACACACACACACACACACACACACACACGTACATTGAGTGAGGCGTTACCCTGATACCAAAGATTCCTCTCTCTCTCTCTCTCTCTGTTAACATAAGGGAAGGCGTGAGACGAAGGAAAAGAGAGAGAAAAAAAGAGAACAAGATATGTACGTAAGTGACAATCAGTGTGTGTGTGTGTGTGTGTGTGTGTGTGTGTGTGTGTGTGTGTGTGTGTGTGTGTGTGTGTTACCTAAGGATCCACGAGCCGTCTCCTCCTTCTCCTCCTCCTCCTCTTTCTCTCCTTTTCCTCCTCCTTCTTCTCCTTCTTCTTCTTCTTCTTCATCTTCATCATCTTCTTCTTCTTCTTCTCCTTCTCCTCCTCCTCCTCATTGCATCATTCAAAAACAAAATTGATAAATATTTAAAGAATAACCCCCAACAAGCTCTCTTCTTGTCCGAATAATTCAACATGGTATTAGTATGACAATTATTTTGTCTAACTTTTCTTATAGATAGATATGTGAGTTCACCGTAGGGTGAATAATAGAATCTCCTTTCATCTTTTCCTGTGAAAATTCCATGTCATTTTTCCATACTGCATGGTACTTTTCCAAACTATTTTCCATGCCAGCGAAAGCTGGAGGGAGTGGTGGGTGGGGAGGAGCCTTCTCCTGTACTGTCCTGTCTCTCTTATCTGTAGCCAGTTAGAAGTAGTTACCAAACAGCCTAGAAAGGACCAAGAGGTCTGTTGCTGTTTGGCATTCCTTTGTATTCCTCCTCCTTCTCTTCCAACGAGACCAGATCATTGCCTACGTAATGACCAGCAGGATGGAAGGAGGAGGAGGAGGAGGAGGAGGAGGAGGAGGAGGAGGAGGAGGAGGAGGAGGAGAAGAAGAAGAAGAAGAAGAAGAAGAAGAAGAAGAAGAAGAAGAAGAAGAAGAAGAAGAAGAAGAAGAAGAAGAAGAAGAAGAAGAAGAGGAGGAGGAGGAGGAGAATACAAAGGAATACAAAGGAAAGCCAAACAGCAACAGACCTGTTGGTCCTTTCGAGGCTGTTTGGTAACTACTTCTAACTGGCTACAGATAAGAGAGACAGGACAGTACAGGAGAAGGCTCCTCCCACCCACCACTCCCTCCAGCTTTCGCTGGCATGGAAAATAGCTTGGAAAAGTACCATGCAGTATGGAAAAACTGACATGGAATTTTCACAGGAAAGGATGAAAGGAGATTCTATTATTCACCCTACGGTGAACTCTACATATCTATCTATAAGAAAGTTAATATAGTATCATGTTTAATTATTCAGACAAGAAGAGAGCTTGTTGGGGTTATTCTTTAAATATTTATCAATTTTGTTTTTGAATGATGCAATGGAAGTACTGTTTACTATTTCTGAAGGAAGCTTATTCCAAATGTTAACTATTCTATTAAAGAAAAAGTGCTTTGCCTCGTGGGTTTTAAAGCGTTTTGGTGTAATTTTAAATCCATTATTCCTTGTTATGGTGGAATGATCAATAGTAAAATATTTATTGACATCAAGGTTGTTGTATCCCTGAAAAATTTTGAAAACTTCGATTAGGTCTCCTCTTATCCTGCGCTTTGTTAAGCTGAATAAATTTAATGCTTCCAGTCGTTCCTCATACGGCTTGTTTCTCAATCTCGGAATCATCTTGGTCACTCTACGCTGGATCCTTTCCAGTTTTTCAATGTCTTTTCTGTAATATGGTGACCAGAACTGCACACAGTATTCAAGCTGAGGACGCACCAATGAGTTATATAAAGTAAGGATAACTTTTTCTGATTTAAATTCAAAGGTTCTTCCAATGAACCCAACTAATTTATTTGCATTCTTTACTGCTTCTGTGCAGTGTTTGCTCGGCTTGAGATCTTTAGACACCACAACACCAAGATCTTTTTCATTCTCAGCACTTTCCAGAGGTACATTACTCATTACGTATTTTGCTTGTACATTGTTACTTCCAATGTGTAAGACTTTACACTTTTCTATATTGAATTTCATTTGCCATTTTTCTGCCCAGCGTGTCAGTTTATTTAAGTCACACTGTAGTTCTTGCCATTGTGACGTTGATGTAACTTTGCTCATTATT
Source organism: Portunus trituberculatus (assembly GCF_017591435.1). NCBI lineage: Eukaryota > Metazoa > Arthropoda > Malacostraca > Decapoda > Portunidae > Portunus > Portunus trituberculatus. The sequence continues at coordinate 7,494,184 of NC_059271.1, read as the reverse complement.
TTGGTGTCGTCCGCGAATTTGCTTATTTTACAAGTGATTCCTTCATCAATATCATTAATATAAACAATGAAAAGAACTGGTCCTAATACAGAGCCTTGAGGAACACCACTTTTCACATTGTGCCACTCTGATTCTTTTCCATTTATAACAACTCGTTGCTTTCTGTCAGAGAGCCAGTCTTCCAACCATTTCAGGGTATTTCCAGCTATGCCGTGAGCTTTTACTTTGCTGATTAGCCTCTTGTGAGGGACAGTGTCGAAAGCTTTCTGGAAATCAAGATAAATAACATCCACTGCTTTTGTCTCGTCATACGAGTTAAAAACTTCATAAAAGAAGTCTAGTAGGTTTGTTAAGCAGGATCTCTTGTTTCTGAAACCATGTTGTGAATCCTTCATGATCTTATTTTCTTCTAAAAATTTGACAATCTTATCTCTGATTATCGTTTCCATCAGCTTGCACACTACTGAAGTAAGGCTGATTGGTCTGTAATTAGCTGGGAGTGATTTATTTCCTTTCTTGAAAATGGGCGTGACATTTGCTAGCTTCCACTCCTGGGGACTTTCCTGCTTGTAAAGTTTTATTGAATATAATCGTGAGTGGTTTCACGAGCTCATTTTTCGCTTCTTTGAGAAGCCTGGGTGATATCTTGTCTGGTCCAGGCGTTTTGTTTACGTTCATGCTGTTCATGACTGTGAGGATTTCATTTTCTGTAACTATGAAGTCAGGCAGTGTTTTGCCTTGTGCCTGAGGCTCTGGCATGGGCAGACTATTTTGGACATCTTCAGTCGTGAAGACTGTTGAGAAGAATCTATTTAGGACGTTTGCCATTTCAGCTTCGTTATCTATTTGGTTTCCGTTTTCTGTTATGAGTGGACCAATTGTTGAGGCTAAGACTCTTTTGGATTTTACATAACTGTGAAATTCCTTTGGGTTGGTTTTACAGGAGTTTGCGATCTGAGCTTCTACAGATTTTTTGCTGCTTTTTATCAACTTTTTTGCTTTTCTACGCAATCTGTCATGCTCTAATTTATCATTATTATGCTGTGTTAATTTGTATTTGTTGTATGCTTCTTTCTTTGCTAGAAGACAGCTTTTAATTTCATTATTCCACCATTTCGGTTTGGTGTTTAGTATTTTCCTTCTGTTTCTTAGTGGTATACACATCTTAGCTGTATCATTTATCTTTTCAGCAAACACCTCCCATGTCTTATCTACATCTGGTGTTTCCAGCAGTATATTCCAGTCAATGGATGCAAGCTGCATACGGAGTCTTGTGTAGTTTGCACGCCGATAGTCTGGCACTTTTTCTTTACTTTCATTCACTTTTCCTTTGTCAAAATTTATGGTGAATTTTAAGGAGCGATGATCGCTGGAACTGAATTCTGGTCCAATTTCCACATTTTCAATAGTATTCTCATCATTTGTTAGAACGATATCAAGGATATTGTTTCCTCTTGTCGGATGCTTGATGTGTTGGTGGAGGGAGCTTTCAAGCATGCTATTATACAGCTGCTGGCCAGCGTGAGCTGTCAGTGGTTCGCCCCACCTTGTGACTGGAAGGTTAAAATCTCCCATAATTATGCAATTGTTTACGCAGCAAATGTCCGCGATTTGTTCATACAATTGTTCGTCTGTGGCGGGTGACTGGGCTGGAGGACGATAGACGAGACCTAATGATATTCTTCGGGATTTATTTTCTATATGAATGAAATTGACATCTATGTTTGCAATGGTTGAAGTTGGCATCACACGAGCACGAAGATTACTTTTAACGTAAAACATTACACCGCCCCCTGTACGGTGAGATCTTTCGCTACTAAAAATGTTATAGCCATCAAGTGAGTATTCTGCGAGGTAATCTCTGTGTGTTGTATTAATCCAAGTTTCTGTGATGCCGATGATGTCATAGTTTTCTTGATGTATAAGAGCTTGGAGCTCATTAAATTTATTTCGTAAACTACGGGCATTGAAATAGCAAGCTCTGATCTTGCCTGAATCTGAAGATGAACTTACGACGCTGAAGTTCCTTCTGCCACCTGCACGTTTTTGATCTGTGGAGACAAACTTTATCATGAATTAATCTCCCCATCCTGGCTGCTCCCACTGCATTTAGGTGGAGACCGTCTCTGTGAAATAATTTGTGTTCATTATAGAAGTCATTCCACATGTTAAGAAACTCGACGTTTTCCTGTTGGCAAAGAGTCTTCAATCTGTTATTAGTACTGAAAGCAAGGTTATAGAAACGTGCGTCCGCGTTGATCCTCGGGAGAATACCTGAAATTACAATATTTCTTGATTTAGTCTTGTATTTCTTGATCATCTCCTTGTACTTCTCCATCAGTTCTTCTGAGCGGGAGCGGTGGACGTCATTTGTACCTGCGTGGATGACATAAAGTGTATCATTAGTGGCGTCCTTTGTCACGTCCTCAACACAGTCCGTGATGTCACGGAGTGTGGCTCCTGGAAGGCAGTAGCGTCGTCTACGAGATGGCACACGTCCACAGAATTCTTCTAGTTGGCCTCGGATGATGGAGTCCCCCACAAGTCTGGTCTCCTGTGTTTCTTCCACCTGTTCACTGGAGGAGGAGGAGGAGGAGGAGGAGGAGGAGGAGACATGAGCAGCAGCGACACAATCTTGAAAAGTCATCGGCGACCATCACACGAGTTCTCCTTTACCTCCTCCTCCTCCTCCTCCTCCTCCTCCTCCTTTATATCAACGTTCTCCCTTGCTTCTTCTTCTATCTTACTTTTCCTTCACTTCTCTTCTTCTTTTTCTTTGTCTTCCTTCTCTTTGACTCATTTCTTTTGTCTTCCTTTATCATGTATTTTTATTCTTGTTCCTGTTCTTCTTGTTCTTTCTTCTCCCTTTTCTTCTCCCTTTTTCTTCTTCTTCCTCCTCCTTCTCCTCCGCTTATCACTAATAGCCTTATTGGGGCCAAAAGGTTTGCTGGTATTCATTCTCTCTCTCTCTCTCTCTCTCTCTCTCTCTCTCTCTCTCTCTCTCTCTCTCTCTTGTCTTCTCCACCTCCACTTCTATTCTTTTTTCTTTTTCTCTTCCTTATTATTGTTTGATTTCCCTCTCCACTTTCTTTTTTGTATTTTTCGTCCAGTTTTCCTCCTCCTCCTCTTTTCTCCTCCTCCTCCTCCTCCTCCTCCTCCTCAACTTTTTTTATTCTCATATTTGCAATTTCACTTTCTTTGTCACATTTTCTATCCCCTTTTACCGTCTCCTCCTCCTCCTCCTCCTCCTCCTCCTCCTCCTCTTCCTCTTCCTCCACTAGCTAACAAATCCACAACTAATTTTTCTCTCCACCTCCTCCACATCTCCACAATCCTCCAACAGGTCCTCTCAGATGGCATGTCCTCCTCCTCCTCCCCTTGTACTTAGAATCAGCCAGGTACGTCATTATTTCTCCATAATTCCGAAGATGGAGAGAGAGAGAGAGAGAGAGAGAGAGAGAGAGAGAGAGAGAGAGAGAGAGAGAGAGAGAGAGAGAGAGAGAGAGAGAGAGAGAGAGAGAGAGAGAGAGAGAGAGAGAGAGAGAGAGAGAGAGATGTGAAATAGAGAACAATACAACAAATACAATGAATAAATTATAGTGAAAGAAAGAAAGAAACGAGTAGGAGGAGGAGGAGGAGGAGGAGGAGGAGGAGGAGGAGGAGGAGGAGGAGGAGGAGGAGGAGGAGGAGGAGAAGTTAATGTTAGTGCAGGAAATTGAAAAGCTTATGAAGATTTGAACATTTTTTAGCAAACTTTTTTTTATATAACTTTTTTCATCGCTTTTTTTCTTCTCTTTTTTTTTCCCATTTTTTCTTCCTCCCTTCTCTCTCCTCCTCCCGTCACTTCAGCACCTTCACGCTCACCTCCCTGTCACCTCTTCTTTTTCTTCTTCTTCTTCTTCTTCTTCTCCCTGTCACCTCTACCGTCTTCTCCCTGTCTCCTCCTCCGCCTCTTCTCCATGTCTCTTCCTCCTCCTCCTTCACCTTCTCCTTCTTCCTCATATTTCAACAAGGCAACGGACAGACACACCACCGACAGACAGACAGACAGACAAACAGACAGACAGATAGACACGCCAGACCATTTTTCTTAGTACCAAATATAAAATAAGTAGCAGTTATATTATTTTTTCTCTCGATATGTGAAGGAGACTTAAAGGAAAAATAAAACCGTAGATTAAGAA
>NC_059271.1:7467500-7482500 GCF_017591435.1 Portunus trituberculatus | reverse complement strand
GAGGAAAAGAGTTGACCAAGAAATAGCAACAGAATAATGTTAATGAAATGAAAAGGAGACAAGGAAATAAAATAGACTTGTAGGAAGAAATAACTAAGAACTAACAACACAGTAAACTTAACGAAATCAATAAAAGATAAGGGGAAAAATAGACTAATAGCAGAAACACACTAAAAATAAATAACAATAATAATAATAATAATAATAATAATAATAATAATAATAATAATAATAATTCTCGGACAACTAAAACGGGAGATTATCTTAAAAAATCATCACTAAAAACAATTAATACAACATACTCAAGAAAAAAATAAGAAAATAAATAAAATAACATCCCAGGCAATTTATAAGAAAAATATGTAAATAAAAAAAAAAACTGACCAAACCAAAGCAAATAAAGGAAAAAAAAAATAACTAAATCAAACCAATAAATAAATAAATAAATAAATAAATAAATAAATCACAGAAAACATAACAAAATTAACAATACAAGATAATCAGGTAAAAAAATAAGTAAATAAATAAAAACAATATCACAGGCGATTTATAAGAACCTTCCCCTTCAGAAGCTTGAACAAAACGAATACAACACCAAGAGGGGGGGAGGGAGGGAGGGGAGGGGACGGGAGGGGAAAAGGGGAGGGAGTGAGGGGAGTAAAGCCAGGCAGGTGTGTGTTAATTAATCTTGACAAAGAAAATAAGCCAAAAAGAAAACATGAAACAGAATCAATCGAGCGTAAGAGGATTTTAGCTTCCCTGTATAATTAAGTGGTGGGTAATGGCGAGGCGTGTGTGTGTGGCCTCTGTCAAGGTGTTGGGGCCTGCACCACCACCACCACCATCACCACCACCACCACCACCACCACTACTACTACTACCATTCTTTTTTTTTTTTTTATTCCTTTTTCTTCTTTGGTGTGTCTGCGTATACCACCACCGCCACCACCACCACCATCACCATCACCGCCACCTCCACCACCACTACCACCACTACTACCACTATTTTTATCATTTTGTATTCTTTTCTTTTTTAGTGCGTCTCTGTGTATATCATCACCACCACCACCACCACCACCACCATTACTAGCACCACTATTGTCATCATTTTGTATTCTTTTTTCCTTCTTTTCTATAGTGAGTTTCTGCGTATTGTGTTGCTGTATCATTATCATCATCACCATCATTATCCTCATCATCATCGCTACAACTATCATCATCATTATTATCATCATCGCTACGTATTCCACTCCTCCTCCTCTTCCTCCTCCTTCTCCTCTTCATTTTCATCTTCCATAGTGCATCACCATCATCACCATTGCCATCATTATCACCTTTTCTCCTTCATTCTCCTTTCTCTTCCATACCATCACCACCATCACTGTCATTAGGTACTCTCCTCCTTCTCTTCCTTTTTACTCCTCCTCCTCCTCCTCCTCCTCCTCATTCTCCTGTCTCTTCTATACCATACCACCATCATCACCACCACCACCACCACCACTACCACTACCACCACCACCACCACCACTACCACCATCTTCTTCTTCTTCTCCTCCTCCTCCTCCTCCTCCTCCTCCTCCTCTTACTCTTTCTTCCACCTATTCCACTGTGCTTCCACCAATTCTATCCACACAACACACCAAAACACACAAAACACATTATTTTCTTCATTATCCTTGTAAGTTTCCATTTCATTATTCACATTAGTCTCGCTAGGAGGAATGTGAGTGTTGGGGAGGGAGGTCGGGAAGGCTTCTACTGTGCTATACTATCTGTTTGGTGTGTAGGTAGCGTAGGATGGCTATATATAGAGTCTAGGGAGTAAGTATCTGTTGCTGTTTGTCTTCAGTTTGGTCTGTCTGTCTATCTTTCGTATTTTCATTCCTTTCCTTTGTGTGTTTAAATTATTATCTTCATTTAGTTCATGATCATGTTTTTTCTTGAGTTTTTTGAGTTTTGAGTGTGATTAGACGATTTTATTTACATTAGGAAAGGTCCATGGAGGTCATTAGTTTAGTGGTCAAAGTCTTCACTATTTAAATCGCTACGTAAGTTTTTGAGGCTGTATAAAATCACTAAATACTAAGCAGGATAAATATGAAAACGTGTCCTGGTACTGAAGGGGTTAACGATTACACTCCCATATATATATACAAAATTTCATGTCATCTCTCTCTCTCTCTCTCTCTCTCTCTCTCTCTCTCTCTCTCTCTCTCTCTCTATTTGTATTTATTGCATTTTTTCTCTCTTCAATAAGTTAATACAAGTAGTTTAGTGTTGTGACAGCCAATGGCATGTCAAGGATCGATAGGAATGTAGTAGTAGTAGTAGTAGTAGTAGTAGTAGTAGTAGTAGTAGTAGTAGTAGTAGTAGTAGTAGTAGTAGTAGTAGTAGTAGTAGTAGTAGTAGTAGTTAGTTTAAACAGATATTCTCTTTTTACAAAACAATACATCTCTTGGTATGCATTCCTTCCTTTGTGCTTCTTTTCCTCTTCTTCTTCCTCTTCCTCCTCCTCCTCCTCCTCCTCCTCCTCCTCTTCTTCTAAGTAATGGTATGCAGTTATGGAACAAGCGATCTTCTGGTATTCTAGTCTTCCGATGTCTTCCTCCTCCTCCTCCTCCGCCTCTTCTCACTCCACCACCACCACAAGTATGTCCTCTTCCTACCTCTCCATGTTCTTCCTCCTTCACCACCACCACCACCACCACCACCAACAACAACAACAACAACAACACTATCACAAACCAAAAATTAGGTTACTTGGCTAGCTGGCTGACTGACTGACTTACTGACTGACTTACTGACTGACTGACTGACTGACTGACTGACTGACTGATTGATTGAGTGACTGACTGACTGACTGACTGACTGACTAACTGATTGATTGAGTGACTGAATGATTGGGTGACTGATTCAATGGCGCCACAACATTAAGGAGAGGAGGAGTGTCAGCGGTTGTGGTAAATATGGTAGCGAATTGTTTAAAAAGTATCCATTTGTAGAATTTACGTTTCGAGTGTGTGTGTGGAAAAGGATGAAGGGAAGACGAGGCGGAACGAAATGGAGAGGAAAAAAAAAAAAGGAAAAAGATGAAAGAGAAGATGGGAATGGGGAGAAAGAGGAAAGAAAAGAGAAATTATAAAGAAAGACGGTGGAAAAAATAAAGAAGGTGGAATGAGAGGGGAGGAAAAAGGGAGAAAATATAGTGAAAGATATATAATGAAAATGAATGAAATGTTTAAAAAGAGAGAATGACAAAAATTGAAGAAGGAAAAGACAGAGGAGGAAAAAAAATAAAACGGAAAAGGGAGAGAGAAAAAAGAGAAAGAAAATGAAGAAAAGAGAAAACAAAACAAAAGTAGAAAATAACATGGAAGAGAGATGAGGAAAAAAGGATAAAGTAAAAGGGAAAGAAAAAAAAGAGAAAAGAGAAAAAAAGTTAAAGCAGAAAATGACGTAGGAAGTGGCAAAGAAAGAGAAAAAAAAAATAGGAGATAAATATAGAAAAAATAAAAAGAAATGAAGAAGATAAAAAAAAATAAAGTCAAACCAAAACTACGCACACTGACATAAAGAAAACATGCCACTCAGAAAAACAAAAGCAAAAAAAAAAAAAAAAAAAAAAAAAACTGAACATTTCAACACAACACTGAAGAAAAAGAACAGGAAGGTAAGGAACACATGACAAACAAGACTCAGCACTCGTTAATCTGAAGCGGGAAAGTGAACCACCAGAACCAACAGAACCAGCAGAAGGAGCAGAAGTAGCAGGAGAAGATGAAGAAGATGAAGTTAATGCTATGCGAATATATTAAAGAAATGATAGCCTTCAGCAGATACTGGGAGACTCGGAGGCGCTTTGCAATTCAAGGAGTTACGGTTTGAAGTAATAAAGATGAGGATTACGAAAGACGAATGGTGGACAAAGAGAAGAGGGGAAGAGGGGAAGAGGGGAAGAGGGAAGGGGATGGGAAAGGAGAGGAGAGGAGAGGAAAGGAGAGGAGAGAGAGAGAGTATGAACGAAATTTTTTTTTATCAAGAACTAAATGAAAATAAGTTTAAGAAGAGAAAGGAAAATGGAAAAGGAAAACAACACAAAACGTGGATAAAAAAAATAACTTAGCAAATAAAAAAAAAGTTAAAAAAAGAAAAAAAAACAGTACAAACGACGAGAGAGAGAGAGAGAGAGAGAGAGAGAGAGAGAGAGAGAGAGAGAGAGAGAGAGAGAGAGAGAGAGAGAGAGAGAGAGAGCACTGATCAGAAGGAAAAAAATAAAAAGTTACGATTTTGAAGAGAAATTAAGTTGTGGGAATAAATTTGGGAATTTAAAAATATGGAGAGGAATAAATGAGGGTTGTAAAGTTTTCAGCGAGGGGGAAGAGAACGTTGATCGGGAGACATGAAGAAGATTAGAATTTATGATATTTAGAAAAGAAATTAGAATATGAAAATAAAGGAGAGGTGAATTAATGAAAAAAAGTAAAATGAAGAGGCAAGATTTGAAAGATATAAAAGATAAAATTGCGCCTTAAAAGTTATGGAAGTAGATTTAGAGGAGGCAAATACAAGGAAAAAAAAGAAAATTGCAAGATTTAAAAGAAGTAAAGGAAATAAGTAGATTAAAAAGAAATGATGGGAAACAAAGAAAATGAAAGAAAGTTACATGTATAAAAAAACTAAAATATAAAAAAAAAGTGAAATAAGTAGATGGAAAATAATAATAATAATGAGACAAGATGGGAGATACAAGACAAAGAAAAAAAAAAGAAGCATCAAATGAAAAGAAACAAAAACTGAATGAACAAACAAAAATGAATAAAAAAATATATATGAAAATTGAAAGCAAATATTAACTCCTTCCGTACCATGACACGTCTTCATACTGATTCTGGTTACTATATTTGGCGATTTTATACACTTTAAGAAACTTATGTGAGGATTAGAATAGTAAAGACTGTGGCCATTAATCTTTTGACCTCTATAGACCCTCCCTAATGTCAATAAAATCGTCTAATCACACCCGAAAGTCAAGGTTAAGAAAGACAATGAAGTGACAAAATGGGCCTTTCTCAAGAGCCTTTAATGCGGCACCTTATCGAACGCTTAACTATCATTATTCGTCACAATTCTGCCGCCTATCTTCTAACCATGACTTGATCCAGCCTAATATCTTCTCCTCTATCCCATGCGCCCTAATCTTTCTCAAGTCTCTAATGTGGCACCTTATCGAACGCTTTACTAAACTCTAGGTATAGGATGTCATAACTATCATTACTACCTGCCGCCTCATAAGATTTACTATAAACACTCAACACATTTGTAAGGCATAACCTCCCCTTCGTAAAGCCATGCGCTGTGACTTATTAATCAAGTTGTTTTTGTCTAAATGGTCCATAACGTTCCTTGCCATTATTCACTCCATTAACCCCTTCAATACTGGGACAGATTTTACCTTGAGATTTGTGGACGATTAGACTATTTTGTTGACATTAGGAAGGGTCTATGGAGGTTAGAAGATTAATGGCCACAGTATACACTATTTCAGTCCCCACATAAGTTTTTGAAGCTGTGTAAAATTATCAAATAGTAACCAGAATGAATATGGAAACACGTCATGGTACTCAAGGTAAAAGAAAAAAAAATGCATAAAAATAAACAAAAAAAAACTATTTGGTGATTTCTATGCAGCTTCTGAAACTTATGTGAGGGAGTAAAAGAATGAAGACTGTGGCCATTAATCATCTGACCTCCATAGACTTTTCCTAATGTTAATAAAATAGTCTAGTCGTACACAAATCTCATGGTAAAAATGTGTCCCAGTACCAAAGGGGTTAGATACTCTGGGATGTACTGTATTTCGTCTGGTCCTGGTGACTTGAATTCTTTTAGTCTATTTATTTTATGTTCTACCATGTAATACGAATGTCCATCAGCTTCTCACTCTCCTCTGCTCTGAAAATAAGTTCACTGCCTGGCATTTCTTTTACCTCACATTCCATCTGCCTCAAGACAAATTTCCCTGTCTTTCGGCTAACTCTATTAATCTGTAAGGGAACTGGCAATTAAGTGGGCCTTCTTTTTTATTTTTGTGTTGACCTTGGCTAGTTTCCCCTCTTACATATAAAACACACACACACACACACACACACACTACCTCAGTACACACAATAGCCTTCCTCCTTGTTCATCCCTCTCCCTGAAAGACTCCTGGTGGTAATACATCGAGAACACATGTACGCTAGAAGACAAACTGAAATCCACAGTCTCTTGGTAAGCTACTCACACAAAACGCCTCGACTTTGTTCAGAGCTTACCAATAAAAAGGGTGTTTCGAAACTAAAGCCTTACTAGTTAGTTTGCACGCTCCCAAACGAAAAGCAACGACAGAAGTTGCCTGTGGAACCCTATCAATGCTGAAGTGGGTTTTGTTGGTTAACTAGCAAACAAAAGAGAGATTCACTGTACAACTGGACCGAAATGTTACCCTCTTCAATACTAGGACACATATTTACCTTGAGGTTTGTGTACGATCAGATAATTTCATTGACACTAGGAAGGGCCTATGGAGGTCAGAAGATTAATGGCCACAGTCTTCACTATTTCAACCCTCACACATGAATTTCTGAAGCTGTATAAAATTACCAAATATTTAGCACAATGAATATGGAAACACGTCATGGTACTGAAGGGGTTAAGAGCTGGTTGGAGATCACAGAAAGATAGAGGAAAGTTAATTAAATAGAGCAGCAGTGAGGGGAAATATGGAGGTTAAGAGAATGAGGTGGAGATTACACCATGATAAAGGAAAGCAAAGGAAAATATATGTTAAAGTAAAATGAATAGATGAACGAAAATAATGAAATAAATGAATAAATATGAAAATGTGGATAGAAGGAAATACAACTTTAAGAAAATGTGAAAAGAAGAGGAAAATTAAAACAAAGAAGGAAAAAATAAAGGAAAATAAGTTAATGTGAGAAAAATAAAAGACTAATGGAATAAAAAGATGGGAAATAAAAAAAAAGTAAAATAGAAGTAAGTCAAAATAAACGAATTGTAAAGAAGACTAGAAAAGAAAAATTGAGGAGAGATGGAAAGATAAGAAAGAGAAGAATGAAAAGAAAAGAAAAAAAAAAAGAAAGAGTAACGGAAACACAAGAGAGAAGGAAAAAAAGTTATTCGTCAAGGAGAAATGAAAATGCTTACAACTTTTTTCTTTATTTTTTTTCTTTTTCTGCATAATAAATTTGTTGTTTTCGCCAGTAATGAGTGAGGGCAAAGTCTCTCTCTCTCTCTCTCTCTCTCTCTCTCTCTGAAAATTCTTATCTATTCAACTTTATATATTTTTTTTCATTCTTCGTGTTGAACTAACCAGATTCCTTCGTGTGTGTGTGTGTGTGTGTGTGTGTGTGTGTGTGTGTGTGTGTGTGTGTGTGTGTGTGTGTGTGTGTGTGTGTGTGTGTGTGTTTCCCTTCTCCCACTTTTCTTATTTTCGTTCTTCCCTTCTCTTCGTCCTACCAGCTTTACTTCCCTTCCGTATATAAAATCAATCCTGTACTTTTGTAATTATAAAATATACTGTTATTATTACTATTATTATTATTATTATTATTATCATCATCATCATCATTGTCAGTAGTAGTAGTAGTAGTAGTAGTAGTAGTAGTAGTAGTAGTAGTATTGTGTTTTCTTGTATTAGTTGACGAATATAACAGAGAGTTTCCAAAATTTAAAGAGAGACTTTAAGGCAAGAGAGGGTAGGAAGAGAAAGAAAAGGAAAGAGAAAGAAAAGGAAGGGAAGGAGAGGAAAGGAGAAAAAGGGTAATAAAGAGTTTACATAATTTAAAAAGAGAGGTAAAGGCAAGAGACAGAGAGAGAGGAGGAGGAGGAGGAGGAAAGGGAATGGAAAAGAGATGAAGAGGAAGGAGAGAAAAGGAGAAGGAAGAAGAAGATAAATACAATAAAGTTTACATAATTAAAAGAGAGAGATTAAGACAAAAGAGGAAAGGAAGAGGAAGTAAAGGAACGAGAAAGAGAAAGAAGGGAAGGAGAGGAAGAGGAAGGAGAGGGAAGGAGAAGGAAGGAAGAAGATAAAAAGTTAAAGAAGAGAATGTCGAGCGGTCAAGGCCTATTGCGTCTTCTCTCTTCTCCTTCTCCTTCTCTCCTTCCCTCCTTCCTTCCCTCCTCTTCCTCCTACACTTACTCCTCCATTAATTTCTATCTACATCATTTGATTTGTACATTTTATTATTTATTTTCGTGGTTTTCTTGTCTGTTCTTCCCTCTTCTCCTTCTTCATCTTTCGTTATTCTCTTTCTTTCTCTTCCCCTTCAAATATTTACTCCCTTCTATTCCCTCTTCCTTTTCTAGCCTTCCTTTTTTCTTTACCTTTCTCTTCCTTCCTTTATTGTCTTTCCTCTTCATTTCACCTTTTTTATTTTTTTTTCTTTCTTTCCCTTTCCATTCTTCCTTTCTTTATCATATTTCCTCTTTTAATTCCCCTTTTTCCTTTTCTCTCCTTTATTTTGCATTTGTTCTTGTTTTCCTCATATTTTTCCCTCTCTCTCTCTCTCTCTCTCTCTCTCTCTCTCTCTCTCTCTCTCTCTCTCTCTCTCTCTCTCTCTCGTCATTGTCTTTGCAACTCGTAATCATTGTCTTTGCAACTCGTAATCTCTTAATCTCCTCCTCCTCCTCCTCCTCCTCCTCCTCCTCCTCCTCTTCCACCATTCTCAGTATCCTTTCCTTCTTTTATTCATCTTTGCCTTCTTCCCAATCACCATCCCTTCATTCCTTGTTCTGTTATTTATTTCTCTTCTCTCCATCTCCTTCCTTTCTTCTCTCCCTCCTTTTCTTCTTTCTCTCCTTCTCCTCCTAATAAGTATGATTCCCGGATGTCACGAATATAGGGAATAGAGAAGGAGAAGAGAAGGAGGAGGAGGAGGAGGAGGAGGAGGAGGAGGAGGAGGAGGAAAATATATAAGTCTGTTAGTTTTTAAAGTTTATCATATGACCCTGAGTATCTCTCTCTCTCTCTCTCTCTCTCTCTCTCTCTGTTCAATTTGTCTCTCTTCTCTTGTTTCTTAATACTTTCTTTTGTTTTTCTCTCCTCCCTTGCTTTTTTTCTCTTTCCTTCTCTCTCTCTCTCTCTCTCTCTCTCTCTCTCTCTCGCTCTCTCTCTCTCTCGTTGAATTTGCCTCTTTTTTGCCTTTCGCTTCTTTATATATTTTTTCGTTTTTCTTATTTTTTTCGACTCTTTCCTTCTTACATCCATACCATCTCCCCCCCCTCTCTCTCTCTCTCTCTCTCTCTGGGATACAATAGAAGCATTACCTGAAGCACAATAAACAATAGAAGGAGACATACACGGAGGAATTATGGGAACAGTGGCCAGGTAATATGTGAGTCAATAATAATGGAAATTGTGTCTTTTTTTGGAGGCTGCAGCAATAAACACACTTACTGACAGACAGACAGACAGACACGGCAATACGTAATATGGACAAGGAAATATTGAAAAAGGCTGGAAATAACGAGAGATAATCATTGGGGAGACACGCCCTAAACACATGCACGCACGCACGCACACACACACACACACACACACACACACACACACACACACACACACACACACACACACACACACGTAAGACTCGGTTAAGTATTTTTCTTTGTTGTTCTCTCTCTCTCTCTCTCTCTCTCTCTCTCTCTCTCTCTCTCTCTCTCTCTCTCTCTCTTTTTCTTCTTTTATTTTTCTCTCTTCGCCATCCATCTTTTTTTCTATTTTCCCTCTTCCTCTCCTTATTCTTTGCTTGATTCTTTCCTGCACCTCTCTCTCTCTCTCTCTCTCTCTCTCTCTCTCTCTCTCTCTCTCTCTCTCTCTCTCTCTCTCTCTCTCTCTCCTCGACCCTTGGCTGCTAATGAAAACACGACACATGTTATTTCAGTAAACGCAGACAATTATTTCACTGAGGAAGACGAGACAACGAGTGACCAGAAGGTTTTTAAATACAAGATCATTCCCTCGCTTCGCTGTCACTCGTGTCTTTCTGAAATCGTACTTAAGTTTCATTGTTTCCTTGTCTATTTTTGGCTTTCCTCCTCGCCTTTCTTCATTTTCTTTCACTGAAGTCTTTCCGTGTGAACCATTTCCTTTTTAATTACATTCATTGGAAGGGAAGTGTCTCTCCTCATAAAGCTCCTCAGTCTATCTTTTTGTGTTGTACTGATGTTGCACTTACACCTCTTTCTTTACCAGTGTTGAGAGTTCAGGTAATTGCAAGGAAAAGACACGACAGCGGTGAGTGGGAGTGGGTGAGTTTAAGTTGTTGCTAAAAGGGTTAATTAAGGTGAGGTGTTTTTCCTTCTTAAAACCTCCTAACACTTTCGTCACAGCCTGGTAAAACATCCTTGAAAATACCCCCAAAATTTGCACTGAACCCTATTGAATTATTACTAAACCCACGAAAAACATCCTTGGAAATCGTCAATAATCTTCAGCGACCACAATTAAACACACTTGGAAAAAAAAGGACAGTTACAGAAGAACCCCAAAATACACTTGAAAACTCCCACTAGCTTCCACTAATCCTTCTAAACTATCACCGGAACCACTTAAAAAAAAAAAAACACCCTTGAAAACTCTATCAAACACTATCAAACTCTATTAACACTCATCACACTATCAAACTCTATCAAAATATAAAAAAACACCCTTGAAAACTCTATCAAACACTATCAAACTCTATAAACACTCATCACACTATCAAACGCTATCAAACTCTATAAAAAAAAAACCCACCCTTGAAAATTCTATCAAACACTATCAAACTCTATAAACACTCATCACACTATCAAACTCTATCAAAAAACGCCCTTGAAAAAAAAAAAATAACATCAGAACTACAAAATACACTTGAAAACTCCCAATAACTTCTACTAATCCATATTACACTATCACCAGAACAACAAAAACACCCTCAAAAACTCCCACCATAGAAAAAACCCTTGGAAAACCGAATACCTCCACTCTAAAGTCTAAACCCTATCAATTCCATCAGTACTGGGACACATTTTTTTTTTACCTTGAGTTTTTGGTGTGATTAGACGATTCTATTCACATTAGGAAGGGTCTATGGAGTTCAGAAGCTTAATTACCAGAGTCTTCATTTTTTTAAACCCCCACGTAAGTTTCTGAAGCTGTATAAAACCACCAAATAGTGAACAGAATGAATAAAAAAAACGTGTCCTGATACTGAAGGAGTTAAACTATCACAACCCCAAGAAAACACTTTTGGAAACAGCCATTAACTTCCACCAAAACCCATTAAATTATCATAAAACCATAAGAAGAATATAAAACTTGAAAAATCTTAATAACAGCACAATGACCAATTAAACCATCAGTAGAACAACGAAAACACCCTTCAAAACACTAATAATTTACAGTCCATTTAGTTAAGTTATCACAGGAACAACAATATACAAAACACCCTTGAAAACCCCATTAATTTCCCGCTAAACCTTATTAGACGATCACCTGAGCCACAAAAAAAAACACCTTTGAAAACTTGCATACCTTTTACTAACGTCTATTAAACATTGTTGCAAAACCACAATAACTTTCACTGAACCCTATCAAACATCCTTGAAAAACCCGAATAATTTTCACTAGACCCCTATTAAGCATCTTTGAAACTGTAATAACTTCTACAAAGCCCTACCAAAAAATCGTTGCACAACCTCTAATAACTTCCACGAAACTCTATTAAATATATTTGGAGAACCCTAATAAAATCCCATTAAAATCTATCAAACACTCTTAAAAATACCAATAACTTCCACTAGACTCTATCAAACACCCTTGCAAAACCCTAATAACTACACACAAATCCTATTAAACTATCACCAGAACCACAAGAAATAAAGACCCTTGAAAACTCCCCATAACTTCCACTAAACACAATTAAACACCCTTGAAAACCCTAATAACGTCCAATAAACCCAATAATAAACTTCCACTAGACGCTACCAAACACCCTTGCAGAACCCCAACAGCCTGACAAGAACCTGTTAAGAGTAGCTGCAACAGGCGAAGGAACAGAGACATGAACGTTTGGGGTACGCTTAACGAGATGTCACAGCAGTCTCGGGGTTAGTGAAGGGAAGGGAAGGGAAGGGTCGGCGAAGTGGAGAGTTACAAAGCGAGGGCGTTCATCAGCGGGCAGCGGCGAGACAGACTTTCATTGATCTCAGGGGAAACAATAAATCAGATGAGACACACAGGCGCGCCGCTAAATTGGATCAGATACACAGGTGGACTGGGAACTCTGTCTCTCTTTCTTCTCTCTCTCTCTCTCTCTCTCTCTCTCTCTCTCTGTGTGTGTCTGTGTGTGTCTGTGTGTGTGTGTGTGTGTGTGTGTGTGTGTGTGTGTGTGTGTGTGTGTGTGTGTATTCGAAGAGCGTTTTAATATGCAAGACTTAGGTAGTTTGCAATTGACAACATATATCAAATTAATTACACATACCATAGAAAATTAGTGATACGTGTCTCAAATCTCTCTCTCTCTCTCTCTCTCTCTCTCTTCGGGTGGCGCAAAAAGAGTTAAGGTGAAGTGGAGAGGGAGAAAACAAAACAAGAAAAAAAAAAAAAAAAAAGAGAACAGGTGTGCACGATACGGCGGCGGTGACTAATTAACCTTTACGTCGTTAATTAGCAGCGGCCGTCACCCACAGACTCACCTGCCTCACCTGCCGGACAGTACTGAGGGGGGCTATTCTTCATGGCTTTGTTTGACTCCCTCTCGCCTTATCTGTGGTCCTGCGAACTGACGGGCCTTTGGGGAACAGACTTATTGAGGTGTTCCGAGGGTGAAATGCAAAAAAAAAAAAAAAAAAAAAAAAAAAAAAAAGTTCGACGTGATGTGGTTTATCCGGGTTTTTAGGTAAGAATGTTTGGAATAGAATGATGTGGTGTAAATGTGAGGTGATAGAAGTTTAATTGAGGTGTTGGAAGTAAGAAATTGGTTATGAGATGAAAAAAAAAAAAAGTGATAATTTAAAGTGATGTGGTTTATTTTATTTATTTATTTTTTTTAGCTAAGAATATCGGGACTAGAATGATGTGGTGTAAATAAATGTGAGGTGAAAGGAGTTTAACTGATGTGTTGGAAGTAAGAATAATGTGAAATAAAAAAAATGTGTTAGTTTGAAGTGACGTAAGTTATTTGGGCTTTTAGGTAGGAATGTGTGAATAGAATGATGTGATGTAAATGTGAAGTGAGAGAAGTTTAATTGAGGTGTTTGAAGTGAATTGGTGATGTAATGAGTAGTGGTATAAATATGATGTTTTGAAGTGTTCTATCTGGATATTTAATGAGAATGTGGATAAGAATAAAATAACACGATATAAAATGAGATGAGAGGAGAATAATTAGGTGTTCCTAGTGTAAGATTGGTAATGTAATGAGTAGTGGTAATAATATGATGGTTTTGAAGTGGCGTAGTTTATTCAAGTTTTAGGCAAAAATGTGGACAGGAATAGAATAACATGATAGAAAGATGAAGTGACGGGAGTATGAATGAGGTGTTTGAAGTGTGAGACTGGCAATGCAATGAGTGGTGAAAATATGCTGGCTTTGAAGTGACATAATTTTTGTACATTTAATGAGAATATGGACAGGAATAGAATGACATGATATAAAGGTGAAGTGAGAGGAGTATGATTGAGTCTTCCCAGATCGGTAATGTTATCAGTGGTTGTAGAAAATATGCTGGTTGTAAAGTGGTGTGGTTTATTCAGTTTTACGATAAGAGTGATAAGAATGTGGGTATAATGACAAGATACAAAGGTGAGGTGAGAGTTTAATTAAGGGTCCCCAGGCGTGAGATTGGCAATGTAATGAGTGGCTGTAAAAATATGATAGTCTGAAGTGACGTGGCTTATTCGAGTACCAAATAATAATGTAAATAAAACAACATGATATCAAGTAATTCATTTGAGAAGAGTCTAATTGAATTGTGCAAGGTGTAAAAATTGGAAATGTAACGCGTGGTTATAAAAATATGCTGATTTAAAATTCGAATGATTACACGGAAATTATCATGCAAGGGTGTGGATCGAGAGTAATGTAACAAAGTGAGTCAGCTGAGAGGAGAGTCATTGAGCTGTCCAGTGTGTTGAACTGGTAATGCGGACCGTGGTCATATAAAAAGATTTGTAAGGTTGATTTGAAATGTCATGAAGTTTATACGAAAATTATGTCAGATTGTACGAGTAGATGAACTATACGAGTTTAAATGAAGTAATACAAAAATAGTAAATGATAATATATAAAGTAATTAATGAAGCGCAATAAAAGCAAATATAAACAACAGTGGGAAAAAAAAATCAAACAAAAACCTAACTGAGATGAGAATAACTGAGATAAAAATGCAAATTAAAATGAAGTAAAGCAAAAATATAGAAAATAACAAAAAAATCTAATTATTGAAGCGCAATAGAAACAAATATAAACAACAGTGCAAAAAAAAAAAATCATAGTAAAATAAGAACTGACATAACAATACAAATGAAATAATACAAAGATACAGAAACAAAAACAAAAGAAACTAATTAATAAAGCACAATAAAAACAAATATAAACAATGGAGCGAAAAAAAAAAAGAAAAAGAAAACCTGAATGAACCGAGACAAGACTTCAAATATTATAGAGACAAACGATGCTATGAATATAAAGAAGGCAATTATCATCCTCGGGCTCTCCTTCTAACTACATTTCCTTCAACCTGTTTGGGGACCTGCACCTCAGTACGCCTTTTTTCTTTTTCTTTTTTTTTTCCTAATCCCAGTTTTTGTTGCCCTTGCCCGGTTTTCCCTCTTACATTAAAAAAAGCTGATGAAATATAAAATGACACAAAACACTCATTGTAAATATGAACATACGACTTTCTGCAGCTCTACACACGATAAATGAGTATAAAATGTATAGCTGAAGACAC